>NC_091310.1:39008553-39013553 GCF_038502225.1 Cherax quadricarinatus | reverse complement strand
TTATGAAGGGGTTCAGGGAAACCGGCAGGCCGGACTTGAGTCCTGGAGATGGGAAGTACAGTGCCTGCACTCTGAAGGAGGGGTGTTAATGTTGCAGTTTAAAAACTGTAGTGTAAAGCACCCTTCTGGCAAGACAGTGATGGAGTGAATGATGGTGAAAGTGTTTCTTTTTCGGGCCACCCTGCCTTGGTGGGAATCGGCCAGTGTGATAATAATAAAAAAAAATACATACATACATACATACATACATGCATACATACATGCATGCATACATACATACATGCATGCATACATACATACATACATACATACATACATACATACATACATACATACATACATACATACATACATACATACAGTGGACCCCCGCATAACGATATTAATCCGTTCCTGAGAGCTCATTGTTATGCGAAATTATCGTTATGCGAATGAATTTTCCCCATAAGAAATAATGGAAATCAAATTAATCCATGCAAGACACCCCAGAGTATGAAAAAAAAAAATTTTACCACATGAAATATTAATTTTAATACACACAAACTGAAAAAGCCATGCACAGTTACATGACACTTACCTTTATTGAAGATCTGGTGATGATTGATGGGATGGGAGGAGGAGAGAGTCTTAGTGTTTAGAAGGGGAATCCCCTTCCATTAAGACTTGAGGTGTCAAGTCCTTTTCTGGGGTTACTTCCCTTCTTCTTTTAATGCCACTAGGACCAGCTTCAGAGTCACTGGACTTCTGTCGCACAACATATCTGTCCATAGTGGCCTGTACCTCTCGTTCCTTTATGACTTCCCTAAAGTGTTTCACAACAGTGTCAGTGTAATAGTCACCAGCACGGCTTGCAATAGCTGTGTTAGGGTGATTGTCATCAAAAAAGGTTTGCACTTTAAGCCACATTCCACACATTTCCTTAATCTTTGAAGTAGGCAACTTCTTCAATTTTTCTCTCCCCTCCTCCGAACCAGTTTCCTCAGGTCTGGCCTCTTGCTGTTGAAGTTGATCTAGCAGCTCGTCAGTGGTTAGTTCTTCATTGTCCTCCTCCACCAACTCTTCCACATCATCCCCACTAACCTCCAACCCCAAGGACTTTCCCAATGCCACAATGGATTCCTCAACTGGCATACTCCTCTCAGGGTTAGCCTGAAACCCTTCAAAATCCCTTAGGTCTACACATTCTGGCCACAGTTTCTTCCAAGCAGAGTTGAAGGTCCTCTTAGTCACTCCCTCCCAAGCCTTACCTATAAGGTTTACACAATTGAGGATATTAAAGTGCTCTCTCCAAAACTCTCTTAGTCAATTGAGTTTCTGAGGTCACTACAAAGCACCTTTCAAACAGAGCTTTTGTGTACAGTTTTTTGAAGTTTGCAATAACCTGCTGGTCCATGGGCTGCAGGAGAGGAGTGGTATAGGAGGCAAGAACTTCACCTTAATGAAGCTCATGTCCCCATAAATTCGCTCTGCCACGTCTGTAGGATGACCAGGGGCATTGTCTAACACCAGGAGGCACTTAAGGTCTAATTTCTTTTCAGTTAGGTAATCTTTCACATTGGGGGCAAATGCATGGTGTAACCAGTCATAGAAAAAGTCCCTAGTGACCCATGCCTTACTGTTTGCCCTCCACAGCACACACAAATTAGCCTTGAGGATATTCTTTTGCCTGAACGCTCTGGGAGTTTCTGAGTGATACACTAATAAAAGCTTCACTTTGCAATCACCAGTAGCATTGGAACACATCAACAGAGTAAGCCTGTCTTTCATAGGCTTATGTCCTGGGAGTGCCTTTTCCTCCTGAGTAATGTAGGTCCTGCTTGGCATTTTCTTCCAAAACAGGCCTGTTTCATCACAATTAAACACTTGTTCAGGTTTCAGTCCTTCACTGTCTATGTTCTCCTTGAATTCCTGCACATATTTTTCAGCTGCTTTGTGGTCCGAACTGGCAGCCTCACCATGACTTATCACACTATGTATGCCACTACGCTTCTTAAATCTCTCAAACCAACCTTTGCTGGCCTTAAATTCACTGACATCATCACTAGTTGCAGGCATTTTTTTAATTAAATCCTCATGCAACTTCCTAGCCTTTTCACTTATGATCACTTGAGAGATGCTATCTCCTGCTATCTGTTTTTCATTTATCCATACCAATAAGAGTCTCTCAACATCTTCCATCACTTGCGATCTCTGTTTCGAAAACACAGTTGAACCTTTGGCAAGAACAGCTTCCTTGATTGCCGTTTTGTTGCCCACAATAGTAGCGATGGTTGATTGGGGTTTATTATACAACCTGGCCAGCTCGGACACACGCACTCCACTTTCATACTTAGCAATGATCTCTTTCTTCATCTCTATAGTAATTCTCACCCTTATTGCTGTAGGGTTGGCACTAGAAGCTTTCTTGGGGCCCATGGTCACTTATTTTGCAGATAAAATCGCCAAAAACACTGTAATAATACGAAATGTTCCGATTGTATGCTTGGATGTTACCACGGAGGCTGGCTGGTAAACAATGCCACCGGCGGAACATGTGAGGCTGGCTCAGGCCGCACGTTAGACGCATCTCGGACGAACAGCATTGAGCGGGTTTTTTAGCGGTATGCGAGGCAAAATCTTAGCAATAAAATGTATCGGTATGCGGATTTAACGTTATGTAATGCCAACGGTATGCAGGGGTCCACTGTATATATATATATATATATATATATATATATATATATATATATATATATATATATATATATATATATATATATATATATATTATATATTATATATATTATATATATATTTTATATATACATGTATAATATATATATATATATATATATATATACATATATATATATATATATATATATAATATATATGTATATATATATATATACAGGGAAGTACTACCGTCCTGCCAGATGACTGTGAAACAAAAACCTGTAACTGTTTTGCATGATGGTAGGATTGCTGGTTTCTTTTTCTGTCTCATAAACACGCTAGATAACAGGGATATCTTACTACTCCTACTTACACTTTGGTCACACTTCACAGACACGCACATGCATATATATATATACATACATCTAGGTTTTTCTCCCTTTTTCTAAATAGCTCTTGTCCTTTTTATTTCTTCTATTGTCCATGGGGAAGTGGAAAAGAATCTTTCCTCCGTAAGCCATGCGTGTCGTATGAGGCGACTAAAATGCCGGGAGCAATGGGCTAGTAACCCCTTCTCCTGTATACATTTACTAAAAAAGAGAAGAAGAAAAACTTTATAAAACTGGGTTGCTTAAATGTGCGTGGATGTAGTGCGGATGACAAGAAACAGATGATTGCTGATGTTATGAATGAAAAGAAGTTGGATGTCCTGGCTCTAAGCGAAACAAAGCTGAAGGGGGTAGGAGAGTTTCAGTGGGGGGAAATAAATGGGATTAAATCTGGAGTATCTGAGAGAGTTAGAGCAAAGGAAGGGGTAGCAGTAATGTTAAATGATCAGTTATGGAAGGAGAAAAGAGAATATGAATGTGTAAATTCAAGAATTATGTGGATTAAAGTAAAGGTTGGATGCGAGAAGTGGGTCATAATAAGCGTGTATGCACCTGGAGAAGAGAGGAATGCAGAGGAGAGAGAGAGATTTTGGGAGATGTTAAGTGAATGTATAGGAGCCTTTGAACCAAGTGAGAGAGTAATTGTGGTAGGGGACCTGAATGCTAAAGTAGGAGAAACTTTTAGAGAGGGTGTGGTAGGTAAGTTTGGGGTGCCAGGTGTAAATGATAATGGGAGCCCTTTGATTGAACTTTGTGTAGAAAGGGGTTTAGTTATAGGTAATACATATTTTAAGAAAAAGAGGATAAATAAGTATACAAGATATGATGTAGGGCGAAATGACAGTAGTTTGTTGGATTATGTATAGGTAGATAAAAGACTGCTGAGTAGACTTCAGGATGTACATGTTTATAGAGGGGCCACAGATATATCAGATCACTTTCTAGTTGTAGCTACACTGAGAGTAAAAGGTAGATGGGATACAAGGAGAATAGAAGCATCAGGGAAGAGAGAGGTGAAGGTTTATAAACTAAAAGAGGAGGCAGTTAGGGTAAGATATAAACAGCTATTGGAGGATAGATGGGCAAATGAGAGCATAGGCAATGGGGTCGAAGAGGTATGGGGTAGGATTAAAAATGTAGTGTTAGAGTGTTCAGCAGAAGTTTGTGGTTACAGGAAAGTGGGTGCAGGAGGGAAGAGGAGCGATTGGTGGAATGATGATGTAAAGAGAGTAGTAAGGGAGAAAAAGTTAGCATATGAGAAGTTTTTACAAAGTAGAAGTGATGCAAGGAGGGAAGAGTATATGGAGAAAAAGAGAGAGGTTAAGAGAGTGGTGAAGCAATGTAAAAAGAGAGCAAATGAGAGAGTGGGTGAGATGTTATCAACAAATTTTGTTGAAAATAAGAAAAAGTTTTGGAGTGAGATTAACAAGTTAAGAAAGCCTAGAGAACAAATGGATTTGTCAGTTAAAAATAGGAGAGGAGAGTTATTAAATGGAGAGTTAGAGGTATTGGGAAGATGGAGGGAATATTTTGAAGAATTGTTAAATGTTGATGAAGATAGGGAAGCTGTGATTTCGTGTATAGGGCAAGGAGGAATAACATCTTGTAGGAGTGAGGAAGAGCCAGTTGTGAGTGGGGGGGAAGTTCGTGAGGCAGTAGGCAAAATGAAAGGGGGTAAGGCAACCGGGATTGATGGGATAAAGATAGAAATGTTAAAAGCAGGTGGGGATATAGTTTTGGAGTGGTTGGTGCAATTATTTAATAAATGTATGGAAGAGGGTAAGGTACCTAGGGATTGGCAGAGAGCATGCATAGTTCCTTTGTATAAAGGCAAAGGGGATAAAAGAGAGTGCAAAAATTATAGGGGGATAAGTCTGTTGAGTGTACCTGGTAAAGTGTATGGTAGAGTTATAATTGAAAGAATTAAGAGTAAGACGGAGAATAGGATAGCAGATG
>NC_091310.1:38953553-39003553 GCF_038502225.1 Cherax quadricarinatus | reverse complement strand
ATCTTGCATGTTTATGAGACAGAAAAATGGACACCAGCAATCCTATCTATCTATCTATCTATCTATATATATATATATATATATATATATATATATATATATATATATATATATATATATATATATATATAAATTTATATATATATACATGTATATACATGTATATATATATATATATATATATATATATATATACATGTATATATATACATGTATATACATGTATATATATATACATGTATATACACTGTGCTCTTGGGAGATTCTGAAGAGAAGTTGCAGAGATTGGTGGATGAATTTGGTAGGGTGTGCAAAAGAAGAAAATTAAAGGTGAATACAGGAAAGAGTAAGGTTATGAGGATAACAAAAAGATTAGGTGATGAAAGATTGAATATCAGATTGGAGGGAGAGAGTATGGAGGAGGTGAACGTATTCAGATATTTGGGAGTGGACGTGTCAGCAGATGGGTCTATGAAAGATGAGGTGAATCATAGAATTGATGAGGGAAAAAGAGTGAGTGGTGCACTTAGGAGTCTGTGGAGACAAAGAACTTTGTCCTTGGAGGCAAAGAGGGGAATGTATGAGAGTATAGTTTTACCAACGCTCTTATATGGGTGTGAAGCGTGGGTGATGAATGTTGCAGCGAGGAGAAGGCTGGAGGCAGTGGAGATGTCATGTCTGAGGGCAATGTGTGGTGTGAATATAATGCAGAGAATTCGTAGTTTGGAAGTTAGGAGGAGGTGCGGGATTACCAAAACTGTTGTCCAGAGGGCTGAGGAAGGGTTGTTGAGGTGTGTAGAGAGAATGGAGCGAAACAGAATGACTTCAAGAGTGTATCAGTCTGTAGTGGAAGGAAGGCGGGGTAGGGGTCGGCCTAGGAAGGGTTGGAGGGAGGGGGTAAAGGAGGTTTTGTGTGCGAGGGGCTTGGACTTCCAGCAGGCATGCGTGAGCGTGTTTGATAGGAGTGAATGGAGACAAATGGTTTTTAATACTTGACGTGCTGTTGGAGTGTGAGCAAAGTAACATTTATGAAGGGATTCAGGGAAACCGGCAGGCCGGACTTGAGTCCTGGAGATGGGAAGTACAGTGCCTGCACTCTGAAGGAGGGGTGTTAATGTTGCAGTTTAAAAACTGTAGTGTAAAGCACCCTTCTGGCAAGACAGTGATGGAGTGAATGATGGTGAAAGTTTTTCTTTTTCGGGCCACCCTGCCTTGGTGGGAATCGGCCGGTGTGATAATAAAAAAAAATAAAAAATAATATATATATATATATATATATATATATATATATATATATATATATATATATATATATATATATATATACTGTACATGTATATTATATATGTATATGAACATGTGTGCATGTGCTTTGTTCATATGTAAATGTACCTGTGTGTATGTATGCATGAGTACAGTGGACCCCCGCATAACGATTACCTCCGAATGCGACCAATTATGTAAGTGTATTTATGTAAGTGCGTTTGTACGTGTATGTTTGGGGGTCTGAAATGGACTAATCTACTTCACAATATTTCTTATGGGAACAAATTCGGTCAGTACTGGCACCTGAACATACTTCTGGAGTGAAAAAATATCGTTAACCGGGGGTCCACTGTATATGGTATGTATGTGTAAATATTATTCCTGGTTAGAATTTTTAAATGAGAAATAGGGTAAATCTTTGATTTTTTTGTGTGATGATTATTTCAGAATAGAGAGGAAGTGTAATATAGGAGAGGCCTGAGGATGTGGTTAATGAACATAGGAAATGTTACTATAGTGCCTGGAATGCCTAGTGTCAATTTTCGACTCTCTTTAAATTGGAACATGCAAAGTAAAAGTACACAAGTGCAACTTATGTGACATTTTTATTGTGGCAATGTTTCGCAATAAAAATGTCACATTAGTTGCACTTGTGTCCTTTTACTTTGCATATTGTTGGTAATTCTACCAACTTTATTACAAATTGGAACATGTTGAATATTGTGTAAAATTGGTTAGATGACCAACTTCTATACATTTTAATGGGTAATTATTTTAATTGAATGGGCAGTTTCTTGTGCTTAATCGACAGATCTAAATAGCTAAGAATTTGGTGTCATTACCATCATAAGAAGATTCTCTAGCATTTCAGAAGAATTTTTTTTTTTAAATGCTGACATTGAGCACTTTTAATTTTGGGGGTTCCGACAGTGAAGGGGCTAAGTAAAATCTATTTGAAAAGTTTTCTGAAGTGATTCTTTTTCCCAGTCACTTATGATTTTATAATTTTCAGGCTGATGTGTACAGGATCTGGCCTAACACCCAAGCTGACGGTGCCACATAACTAACAATGGCCACACTGGCAGCAATGGCAGATATGTTGTATGATGCCATCAACATCGGAGATGTCGACACCGTTATGGACCTGTTAAAGAAAGGTTTGTTAATTATCAAACTGAACAGTGTTGTGAATTACAAATAATTAATACATAAGTAGTTTTAATAGCTGTAAGAATAAATATTATCACATAGTTATTGATTAATGAGTAATGAGCAAGTAATGAGTACTAAAAACTTGTGCATAAGTCGTTTACCTACTCAGCAGGTTTTTTACAGGTGCCAACGTGAATGTGCTTCCATCATGTGGACGGACAGCTTTGGGTCGTGCAGCACAGTTAGGACATCTGGCTATTGTATGCCTCCTCCTAGATGCAGAGAAGTTTTACACTACTCCAGAAGAGGAGGATGTGGACACAGAAGCCATGTTGTCATGTGTCACATCTAGTGGCAGCTCACTTGCTCAAGCATCAAGCACTCCATCGTGTGTTTCACTGGTCACTGCCACGTCTCCAGATCCATGGTCTTCACCTGTTAATGTAACCTCAGTACCGGCTGCCTCAACTTCCACTCTCCGTCCTTCGCTTGGGTCTTCTTTACGAAGTCCACAGCCACATAAATGTTGCTCTCCAAGTATTGATTCTGAAACTTGTACATGTAGTGATGAGGTTTGTTTCAACTTTAGCTCATATTCTTTTTATTCGTAAATTTACATTCCATATTATTTTTTCTTTTTATTTCATATTCAACGTAGAGTATTTATAGTACAGCCTCTCCGCACTTAGCGACATACTCGTTTACCAACAACTCGGACTTACGATGGGCTCTCTGACCAGTATACATACCTAAATAATGTATATTAGAGCTGATTTCCTCTATTCTGTGTATGTATTACAGTATACAGTACACTACTGTATAAATATTTAAAAATATACCAGTAATGTTATAAATGGTGCAAAAGTGACATTAAAACAATACCAAAGATGGTTGACACAAACCCACTACCATTATAATATGCTCCTCACTTTGCTATGAATTCGTTTGCTGACGTGGTCTTAGGAACGGAACTCCGTTGTTAAGTGAGGAGAGGCTGTATATGCAATGCTGATATAGATATTAGTGTTGCAGATATTGAAGTGTTGTTCCACAAAGTATTTAATACTATTTTTACATACCCTATTCCAGTTGTGGGGTTTGGACTTAAGTGATACAAATCAGCACAGCGATTGGGAAGCTGGAAGATGTAATCGGGACCTTCCTAGTAACAATAATGAGGAAGGCTCAGAAACTGAGATAGAAGGAGCTTATAGTGTTCCTGTGTGTAGCCACACAACGAGCCAGTATGGTCCTAGCAACATCGGTTATTATGTTTATGAATATCGGGAGGAAGATGAGGATACTGGTAAGTATTGTATTTGCAATAAGAAATCGTTGTCTTTTTAAAGTATTAGTAGTAGTATTATACAACCCATTCTACTAATTAGTCAGCATTTCACTGCTCAAAACAGTTTAATAGATGACTGTTGTATAATAATAATTAATAATAATAATAATAATAAAATAAAATATAATAAAAATTTTATTTCTTTGCTAAGGTTACAATGTGTGTTTACATATCATAATTTGATTGGAGCAAAGAAAACCACTTATCATGTCAAGGCATTTCGGGCAGACTAACTTAATACTTATAGACTACATAAGTCTAGACAGGTGAAGAGTGTTTGAATACAAATATACTTAATATTTCACTCTATTATTAATATGAGGTAGTACAATTTATAAAACAATCATACATTTTTATGTTTATTATGATTATAATAATAATCATAATTTAAGTTTGTAATTAAGTTTATTTACTCTATTATTAATATGAGCTAGTACAGTTAGTGATACAAACATACATTTATAGGTTTGTAATAATGGCTTAATTTTTTTTTTTTTTAACAAGTTGGCCGTCTCTCACTGAAGCAGGGTCACCCAAAAAGAAAGAAAATCCCTAAAAAGAAAATACTTTCATCATCATTCAACACTCACCTCACTCATACATAATCACTGTTTTTTGCAGAGGTGCCCAGCATGCAGCAGTTTAGAAGCATATACGTATAAAGATACACAACATATCCCTCCAAACTGCCAATATCTCAAACCCCCCCTTAAAAGTGCAGGCATTGTACACTGTACTTCCCATTTCCAGTACTCAAGTCTGGCTATATAAAAATAACCGGTTTCCCTGAATCCCTTCACTAAATATTACCCTGCTCACACTCCAACAGCTCGTCAGGTCCCAAATACCATTCGTCTGCATTCACTCCTATGCAACACGCTCATGCATGCTTGCTGGAAGTCCAAGCCCCTCACCCACAAAACCTCCTTTACCCCCTCCCTCCAACCTCTTTGAGGACGACCCCTACCTCACCTTCATTCCCCTACAGATTTATACGCTCTCCATGTCATTCTACTTTGATCCATTCTCTCTAAATGACCAAACCACCTCAGCAACCCTTCTTCAGCCCTCTGACTAATACTTTTATTAACTCTACACCTTCTCCTGGAGATGGGAAGTACAGTGCCGGCACTCTGAAGGAGGGGCGTTAATTTTGCAGTTTTATAACTGTAGTGTAAGCATGCCTCTGGCAAGACAGTGATGGAGTGAGTGATGATGAAAGTTTTTTTTTTTTCGGGCCACCCAGCCTTGGTGAGAAACGGCCAATGTGTTAATAATAATAATAATAAAAAAAGGTAAGGAGAGCCCTTTGAGGTACATAGTATCATATCTTGGAAAGAATACCAACTGTTTTGGAAACTTTTTTAGTTATTTGCTGGATGTGGGTCTGAAATTTAAGATTACAGTCCAGGTGGAGGCCTAGAAATTGTACGAGCCTTAAACAGTGATTACCTGACTGTGTATTGTAAAGCGTTTGGTGGGCCCCCATTTTCTGTTCATACTTAAAAAACTTATATTGCCTCTCTGTAATATTTCATTTATGTATGTATCATTTTGATATGTTATAGTTTATTAATTTTTATTAATTCACGATAAGTTAACTAAACCATGCATATAATTTTTTTCATTTTTTTTTTTTTTTTTTGCTGAAAACAGTATGTGAGAGATAAACTTAGTAATTACTTTCTAGCAAAAGAAAATGTGCCAGTTAAATTTACTGCAAGATAAAGTATTATAATTCTTCATGAATTTGCTAAATTATATAAAGAAGAAAGGATGATTGGTTTAGGAAATTCAATAGATCAACCATCATTCATGAAATAATAAGCATGAAAGGAAAAACAAATACAGTATAGTTAAGTGGTAAGACCTTCTTTGCAGAATATAATTTTGAAAGGTTTAACATCAGTATGAGAGTTGCATTAAGTTTCTCACAGAAAGAAAAGACACCAAAAATATGAACTTTAGATCAGTTTTTTGTATAATGATTTGCTTGCAGGGGAATCTTCTGGTCCTGTTTTGTCATCCACTGAAGATTCAGATTCTGCTTTGATGGCAGAGAGACGTCATCACCACCACCTTCATCGACATTCATCTTCTATTCTGTTGCAGCGCACACTTGGCAGAGGCAGGGCTAATATTGTATCATCTGATTCTGAATTTGAAACTGAAAATAAAAGACACAGGAGGCATGCTCGTCACAATCACCGCTCACACCGCCATGAAAGAGACAATGGTGAGGAATGAGTTTTCCTTGTAATAACTATATGAATTTGCTTATGTTCCTAAATTCTTCGTGTAAAGTGCTGTACAGTATAGTAAAGCACCAGAAATGTAGTGATTGGTTGCTCAGAAAATTGGATGCCAAAATTATCATCATTTGAAATTGTTGCTTGTTCAGTTATTCTGTTGATGATATGTTCCAATGTGAGAATTCATAATAAAAATCACACTTGCAAATAGAAATGTATAGAGTAATTCTGACACTATTGCCTTGAATGCAATTTATGACACTACCTTCAATTTATAATACTTTACCTTCAATTCTGGCAGCCTTTTGAAGGCATAGCTTTGGAAATGAATGGTATAAAATACCGACACAATGGAAATATAAACACTTAAGCAGTATAATGTGATCCTTTATTGACAACGTTTCTCCTGCGCAGTGGGCTTTATCAAATCAGATCTGTTTGTGACATGATAAAGCCCACTGCGTGGGTGAAACGTTGTCAATAATCACATTATGCTGCTTAAGTGTTTATATTTCCAAGGCATAGCTGTGTGGTATAGGTATACACTGCTACTACCTGTGAACTCTCATTAGTGCACAATTCTTGAAATTTCTCAAAACTTGTTAAAATCAGTTTGATATCTTGAGAAATCTCAGAATCTTGCTTTTTCTGTATTAATGATCTTTGCAGAGTTCATACTATATATTTTTATTCATTCATTGCACTGGAGAAAGACACAGGCTAGTAAATGCTTTCTAAAAGTTTGAATGTTTTTATTGTACAACACTCTCAGACATCAGAGCTTCTGCTAAAAATGCACACAGTTTAGTGTAAAATTGTCACAGATCCTTGCTCTGCTTTTTTCCAACTTTAATTATCATGTGCACTTCTTTTGGGTGCCATGGTTAGTAAGGTATGATGAAGGGCAGGGAAGAAATATATTATTTTATGTTACTCTCATCATCATCCCAAATGATGAGAGTAATTCTCTTCAGAATTACTTACAAGAATAATGTCATTGGCATTGAGTTAACTATGACAGCTTTTACTTTGTATCTAATTTGTTATCTTTTAATCACCCTATCATTCACTTTTTTTACAACTATATATATGTTAAACAACCATGATGACATCACACATCCCTGTATAAGGCCTACTTTTACTGGAAAATAATTCCTATATTTAACCTCCTTCCTGGGTTATTAATGCTTATTGAGCAATAAGCATTCCTTTAAATATTGAACATTTTAAAAATAAAAGATTGTGAAACAGAATCAGTATCGGCCTAAAAATTGGTATCATTCTATCCCTATTTTTAAATCTACTCCATACCTTTTTTACCCCCCCTCCTCACCCCTTCCACATTACCAGTACTCTTTTAGCCAACCTTTCTCCACAACAGTTGCTTATATTTTACCCTAAGTATCTCTTTCTAATTTATTCACCTTCCTCTCTCTCTCTCTCTTTCTCTCTCTCTCACTCACTGATAACATTTTCCTTGTATCCCATCTACCTCTTGTTCTCACTATAGCTACCACTAGATAATGATCTAGTATGTCTTATCTCTCTAAGAACTTGTATGTACATCCAGTATACCCATGAACCTTTTATCTATTAATACATAATCTGACAAACTGCTGTCATTATGCCCTATATCATATTTATCCTCTTTATTTTTTTTTTCTTAAAATAAATATTGCCTATTACCAAATACTTTTTGATACTGTAGTAGGTTCGCCGGTCTTGTCCCAGCCCGGGTCTTTTCCAGGTGAATATTTTTATATATAATTCAGTTAGAAACCCTCCCTCATCATTTACCCCAATCATTCCAACCTTACCTACTATGCCCTCTACATCATTTTCTACCATTTTAGCACTGAGATCCTATACAACAAATGTTTTCTCAATGGTTCAAAACTCTCTAAACATTCACTTACCACCTCTCAAAATTTCTCACTCCTGTACACCTTTCTCATTCCTAGGTGAATAAACACTTAATACAGTGGACCCTCAATCAGCGATATTAATCCGTTCCTGAGAGCTCATCGTTAATCGAAATTATCGTTAGTTGAGTTAATTTTCCCCATAAGAAATAATGGAAATCAAATTAATCCGTGCAAGACACTCAAAAGTATTGAAAAAATTTTTTTTTACCACATGAAATATTAATTTTAATACACACAAATTGAAGAAGACATGCACAGTTACATGACACTTACCTTTATTGAAGATCTGGTGATGATTGATGGGATGGGAGGAGGGGAGAATGTTGATGGTGTTAGTGTTTAGAAGGGGAATCCCCTTCCATTAGGACTTGAAGTGGCAAGTCCTTTTTCGGGGTTACTTCCCTTCTTCTTTTAATGCCACTAGGACCAGCTTGAGAGTCACTGGACCTCTGTCGCACAACATATCTGTCCATAGAGGCCTGTACCTCCCGTTCCTTTATGACATTCCTAAAGTGTTTCACAACATTGTCAGTGTCACAATTAAACACTTGTTCAGGTTTCAATTCTTCACTGTCTATGTACTCCTTGAATTCCTGCACATATTTTTCAGCTGCTTTTTGGTCCAAACTGGCAGCCTCACCATGCCTTATCACACTATGTATGCCACTACGATTCTTAAATCTCTCAAACCAACCTTTGCTGGCCTTAAATTCACTCACATCACCACTAGTTGCTGGCATTTTTCTAATTAAATCCTCATGCAACTTCCTAGCCTTTTCACATACAGTGGAACCTCAAATATCGAACTTTCTTCGGTCCAGAAGGCTGTTCGAGTGCCTTTACCGAATTAATTTATTCCCATCAGGAATAATGTAAATTAGATTAGTCCATTTCAGACCCTCAAAAATACACTTACAAAAGCACTTACAAAAATACACTTACATAATTGGTTGTGTTGGGAGCAGTTCGATTTTTGAGGTTTCACTGTATGATCACTTGAGAGATGCTATCTCCTGCTATCTGTTTTTCGTTTATCCACACCAATAATAGTCTCTCAACATCTTCTATCACTTGCGATCTCAGTTTCGAAAACATAGTTGCACCTTTGGCAAGAACAGCTTCCTTGATTGCCGTTTTCTTGGCCACAATAGTAGCGATGGTTGATTGGGGTTTTGTGTACAACCTGGCCAGCTCGGAGACACGCACTCCACTTTCATACTTAGCAATGATCTCTTTCTTCATATCCATAGTAATTCTCACCCTTTTTGCTGTAGGGTTGGCACTAGAAGCTTTCTTGGGGTCCATGGTGACTTATTTTGCAGGTGTAATCACTAAAAAGGCTGTGATAATATGAAATGTTCCGATTGTATGCTTGGAAGCGACCGTGGTGGCTGGCTGGCTTGTAAACACTGGCCAGAAGTGGACGCGTCTCAGACGGAACGAATAGTGTTGGTCGAGTTTTTAAGCGCTAGTCGAGGCAAAATTTTTACGTTAAAATGTATCGCTGGTCGGATTTATCATTAATCAATGCCATCGTTGGTCGAGGGTCCACTGTATATCCAACTTCTTAGATCCCACACTTATTCTAAACTACATACTTCTTGAATTTAAATGCCCATTACCCCTCTTTTTCTTCCATAGCTGAACATTTAATATCAGGCTTTGGTTCTCTCCATTACTCCTGATTTAACCCCAGTTATTCCATCCCATTGAAATCCTCCCACCCCCTCTTTAGCTTTGTTTCACTTAGTGCTAGGGCATTCAGCTTCCTTTCATTCATAACATTAACAATGAATTCTTTCTTCATATCTGTTCTACACCCAAGCACATTAAAACAATGCACTATTGCTATTTCCTTTTCCTTTTTAGCATTTGATACAGGAGAAGGGGCTACTTGCCCCTTATTCCTTGCATTTTAGTTGCCTTTTCAGCATTCATTGCTTACTGGGGAAGAATTCTACTCCACTTCTTGGAATTGAAAGGAAGCACTACTAGGACAAGAACTATTATGAAAGTAATGTATCAAGTAGTATATTTATTTATAAATATCAACATTGAGCTTTTCATGTAGCTTATTTTCAAAATAGAGAGAGCACTTGATTTTTTTCTTTTAATGAAAAACATTTTTTTTTGTGCAGGCCGCCACAAAGCATTGGTTAACTCTCATCGGTCAAGTCCATGGTTGGCTCAGCTTCACTCTGAATATTTGTCCCTTGGCCTGACTTCCCCCTGGTCTCTAAGCCGCAGCTGTGATATCAATCAACAAGATGCATATGGGAGGTCAGCACTGCACTATGCCACTGAGCAGGGTCATACATATATTGTTCACATGCTTATCAAATCAGGTAAATCACTTTTATTCTGTTTGGATTGTGTTTTATTCTCCTTCACATTTGTTGAGTCTTGATACAGTAATTACATAATGTAGGAGCCTTACAAGCATAGAAATGTATGTCCCATTATTTTATACATTATTGTATAATATTGCATATTTATGTAATGTTTTTTTTTTTTTTTTTAAATTTTCTACTTATTCTGACATACTGTATGTACTTATGTAGACAGGATCATTGCTACTTTTACTCTTCCTCTCCACAAATTTATGTAGTTTCCACCTAAGAGTATTTATGACTAATATGGATAAGTATTTTACAAGCACCTTATTAATTTGATATAAAGATGTGTCTCATGGACTATCATATGAAAAGAATGGGAACTTGTTTACATGCAGTAAATGAGGCGAATGTGAATAGAAAGTTTTGTTTACAAATACTGTAAGAAAGATTACTAAAAAGCGTTTGAAAAGGATGTCAGCATGGTGGAATATTCTGAGTTATAAATTTATGACGCGTAAAGGCAGCAGATGAAAATGTACTGTTGATAAGTAATAATTGTTAATGGTGGCCTGTGGCCTGGTACGCAGGGCTTTCGCTTCACATGCTGAGTGTCCATGGTTTGATCCCTGGCAAGGGTGGAAACATTGGACAAGTTTCCTTACACCTGTTGTACCATTCACCTAGCAAGCCAGTAGGTACCTGGGTGTTAGGCGACTGGTGTGGGTCACATCCTGGGGGACAGGATTGAGGACCCCAATGAAAATGAGACAGACATTACCTCGACGCACTGCCTTTCTTGTGTTATCCTGGGTGGCTAACCCTCTGGGGTTAAAAATCTGAACAAAATCTTATCTTAAGTTTACAGTATGTATTGTTCTTCATAAATGTGATTAATTATTTATAATTATGGGAAAAATACTATGGGTGTGGCAACTTTTCCTCAGTATTAAGTGTTATAACCAGTGGTTAGAGCACTTACTAAGTAGACTTCATCTTGTGTTTAGTCTGTAATTTATCTGTTTGTAAGTTATAAATGAAAAGGATGAGAGGAGAGGAAGTTTGCATTGGTACCGTATATATACTAATGTTAGACAATCTCAAATCTAATAGGGATAGAATATTATGATTATGTAATGAATACAGCTGTATGAGTAGAGTGTAAAATTAAGGAGCAACATTTGAAGGGAAAAAAAAGTGATTTTAAATAGTAACAAAACTTTTAGGTAATATAGGTTAAAATTGCACGTAAGAGAGCCGTTAATATTAGATGTGATGTTATCACATAATCCCTCTTGTAAGTTTTATTTTTATCCCTTGAATTGTACCTGGAAGTTTTTTGTAGCTAAAACAGTGCAATATTGTTAAGGATATTAAATTATTATTCTTGGGAGTTACTTTGTGGAACAACTTAATTAAATAGATTATACATTATTAAGAATACATTTGTTGAAGAGAAGTTACATTTTCCTTAAAGGGGTTCGTATAGACACTCCAGATGCTGAGCACATGACTGCCCTCCACCTTGCGGCGCAGAGAGGCTTGGCAGAGGTTATTACACTATTGCTGGAAGGAGGAGCAAAAGTCAACACAAAAATGAATGATAAGGTAATTTATTTAGAACTTGGAAAGTTAAGCCAGTGTAAGTAGGCATCTCAAATTTGATACTGTAAATGAGCTCAAAGCCCATGTATTCTGCTTAGTCAGGCCATGAACACCTGATTCTACATACGGTAATAATAATCATCAAATACACTCTGAAAAGCGAACCGATTGCATACGTAGAATGTGTATTGCATATAAGGATATACATGTACCAATAAAAATAGGGCATGCCATAATACAGTGGAACCTCGGTTTTCGTTTTCCCTGGATTTCTTTGAATTTGGTTTTTGACAACTTTTTTCATCAAAATTTTGTCCCAGTTTTTGTTCATCACCTCGGTTTTCATCCGCCATATCAAACGTGTCCGCCTGCATCCACACAACATCCCACGCACGCGTTCTGAGTCAGTCTATCTTTGTTTCTCGTTGAGTGAACATTACCCTACACTTTCATATGAAACATTTTGTAATAATCCATTTTTTTGTGCTTGTTTATTAAGTGCAACTGCTAAATAAGTCACCAAGGGGCCAAAGGAAGTTCCAAGTGCCAGCCCTTTGATAAAGAAGGCAAGAAATTGTGGCCAGAATGTGTCCAAGAGAAGGATTTTGAAGGGTTTGAGGCTGACCCTGACAACCCTACGCCTGTTGTGGAATCTCTTGTGGCTTTGGGGAAGTCCATGGAGTTGGATGTGAATGGCCAGGATGTGGAAGAGTTGGTGGATGACCCCAGGGAAGAGTTAACCACTGAAGAGCTGCAACACCTTCAACTGGGACAGCAACAGATCACAGCTGAGGAAATTGCTTCAGAAGAGGAGGAAGAGAGAGAGAGAATGTGCCTTCTTCAGTGATTAAGGACATGTGTGCAGAGTGGAGGGAGTTGCAAAGTTTTGTGGAGAAATATCACCCTGACAAAGCTGTTGCAAGCCATGTCTGCGACATGTTTAATGACAGTGCCTTGTCCCATTTTAGGCAAATCTTAGAGACGCCAGAAACAGACCTCTGGACAGATTTTTTTGTGTGACGGGTCCAGTGGCACAAGCTGGTCCTAGTGCCAGTAAAAGACAAAGAAGGGAAGTAACCCCGGATAGGGACTTGATACCTGAAGTCCTTATGGAAGTGGATTCCCCTTCCAAACAATAACCTTTCCTCCCTCTCCCCTCCTCGCCGTCTTCCATACGCCAATGAGAGTCTTCAATAAAGATAAAAGTTATGCTAAATATTTATTTACCATTTCATTAGTCCTTTATATTTATTTCTCATTGTTTTTTATATGTAAAACTATAGTTATTCTCTATAAAATATAATTTTTGTTAATACTTTTGGGTGTCTGGAATGGAATAATTGGATTTACATTATTTCTTATGGGAAATATTGCTTCAGTTTTCATTGAATTTGGTTTTCGTCGGACTTTCTGGAACAAATTAAAGACGAAAACCAAGGTTCCACTGTAGTAAGTTTGCATACAGTGGAGGAAACCTATATATAGTATTGGAAAAAAAACTTCACTAAGTGTTTCTGTTTTATAATGTATAAATGGATTTGTAAATCTTAATTCTTTGTTCATTTTTTGTGCGAGTGCAGTGAAGCACCATGTCTTCCCTATTAGTGGACGTAGGGTTAAGCTCCATCGCTTCTTGTGATGTATGATATGATGAGTAAGACGCTTGCAACACTAGGAAATTTATTAGTTAAAGGTTTTGTCTCCACTGCAGGCTTCGTCAGTTGATTACAAAAAGGAATTATGCTCTTGGAGACATCAGCCTTGGTGAAAGACATAGGAATATAATTCATCTCTGTATTAGACTGATGAAGCCTGCAGTGCAGTTGAAACTTTTCATCAGTAAAGATTTCTAGTGCTCTCCATGTGTCTTAGTTATCAACTTGTTCATATTGTATACCATTTATAGCGATGTACAGTATGTGTAAACTACATGCATTTAGTGCTACACATGAAATAACAATACTAAGACTGGCTATTTAGCATAGGACCTTAAATGGGCTACATAATTGAAATGTATTTATGTAGTGTTTTACAATGTACTGTTCCGTGGTGTCTCAGGACTCCTTTTCTCAAAGTTTTGTATCATTTCTTCAGTAAAGTGTAGTAGGCAAGAGGGTGCAGGAGTACTGGCATTCTTGTGGCATGTGGCATATTTTATAATGAGAGCCTGGTTTACCACTAATTTGTTCTGCAAGGTCAAATAGTGAACCAGGAATTTTTGTATGTGACTTTTGCAGTGCCTCAGAGAAATGGTGTGAGAGAAGTCCTGATTGTCTCACCTTTAAAAACAAATTGCTAGTGCACCAGGCCCTCATCATGAAATGCATCATGTACCACTCCCCTGTCTGCTACCCAATACTCGAAAGAGATGATGCGATATCCTTTGAGGAGCTGAGTTCTGAGGCAGTAGGTAGGTACAGTATACCAGTGATGCTTTCCACTTTTGCAACCCACAGTGTTCACACAATACAAATACAGTATATTTAATTTGGTCTCAGAACTTTTAATTAACATTTCAATATTTGATTCTCCCCATATTTATTTTTGTCTGCTTCAACAGGACTGTAAATTCAGTTGAACCTTTTAATTTGTGTACTTTGTAATCCAAGCAATGTGATTATACAATATTTTTACTGGTAGCCATTTTACAGAGTTTTTTTTTTTTTTAACAAGTCGGCCATCTCCCACCGAGGCAGGGTGACCCAAAAAGAAAGAAAATCCCCGAAAAGAAAATACTTTCATAATCATTCAACACTTTCATCTCACTCATACATAATCACTGTCTTTGCAGAGGTGCCCAGATACAACAATGTAGAAGCATATATAAAGATATATAACATATCCCTCCAGTCTGCCAATATCCCAAACCTCTCCTTTAAAGTGCAGGCATTGTACTTCCCATTTCTAGTACTTAAGTGTGGCTATATAAAAATAACATCCCTTCTATTATTCATGAAATCCTATGGTTGAAAACTAACCCTAGGATTTCATGCATATTAGGCTCATTCTTTCAGTGAATATCAGTATTAAGCATACTAGAGTATTATTTAAGAATTGTAGAAAAATATTTAAATTATTAAAACACAGGAATTTTTTTATCATTCACAGTTTCAGGACTCAAAACATGTCACAATGACAGGTTAATGTAGAGTTGTTGTATAGACAATCCTAGTACAGTATTTGATTGATTGTTTTTCAATATTGTTAGCATCAGTGTTCCAGAGAAAATATATATATTGAAAGAAAAAAAAATAGTTGAAGATTTTACAGCAGCAAAAACAAAGCAACAGCAGCAGCAGACGATGCTACAGCAGCAGCAGACGATGCTACAGCAGCAGCAGCAGCTGACGGTGGATAAAAACAAAGCAACATAAAAATACAGTCAACCCTCAACTAATGGCGGCATTAAGTAATGGCAATTTTGTCTAATGGCGCTTTTTGCCGTAGAAAAAAATGCCTTAACCAATGGCGAAAAACTTAACCAACGATGTTCGTCCGGAACATGTCCCCAGCCACTCCAAGACTCAGTGTGCCATTGTTTACAAGCTGTTGCGGTCGGTTTCCACGTGTGCCTCCCATACATTTTGGATTATTTCACTGTTTCTAGTGCTTGTAACTGTTAAATAAGCCACCATGGGCCCCAAGAAAGCTTCTAGAGCCAGCCCTTTGGTAAAGGATGTGGGAAACACGATAGAATTCAAGAAAAATTTTGTAGAAAAATACGAAAGTGGTGGTGGTAGAGGGTGGTAGTGATGATTGTAGAGGGTGGTACTGGTTGTGATGGCAGTAGAGGGTGGTACTGGTTGTGATGGTGGTAGAGGGTGGTAGTGATAGTGGTAGAGGGTGGTAGTGATGGTGGTAGAGGGTGGTCCAGTTATTCTCAAGCTGGCCCTAGTGGCATTAAAAAACCAAGAAGGGAGGTAACCCCACCATAGGATTTGGTACCTGAAGTCTTTATAGAAGGGGATTCTCCTTCCAAGCAATAGACAATCCTGAATTTCCCCTGCTGCTGGCACATCACTCATCAACAACTCCACAATAAAGGTAAGTGGCATTTAATTATTGTTTATTCTGCATGTCCCATTCCTTTCCATATAAGGAAATGTATATTTTGTGTAAAAAAAAAAAAATCAGACTTTGTGGTGTCAGGCACGGATTAATTTTATTTCCATTATTTCTTATGGGGAAAATTAACTCGACCAACGGCAGTTTCAACCAACGGCAAGCCCTCTGGAAGGGATTAATGCCGTTGGTTGAGGGTCCACTTTAAAACCTATTTTATTTTTAATCTTATATATCAAAACACATTTTCCCATAGACTGCTGTTACACGATTGGGGTTGCATTCCTAAAAAAAGAATTTTTTTTATTCTTTAGATTAATCTCAAATAAATGTGCCAGCACTACACATGCACCAAAGTTATGCACTGTATAGAAAGAATGAACAAATTTGGTGAAATACTACATATATAAAAAATGTAATTCTACAAATAACACCTGCCAATGTAGGCCAGCTTATTGATATGAACACATGAGCTGAAATATAAAGGAATAGTGTTAGTTTGGAAGGAGGGGATGGGGCAGGGTGGTATGCCTCTTCATCTGAACAATCTGTTACAGGATGTTTCTTGCCTCTATAGGGACTGATTTTGAAATATCTTTCCAGTGAATGCTGTATAAATCAGCACTTCTTCTGTATTAGTACTTCCTGCAGCACTGCAGTGCATTTATTTATCTTACTACTGATGTAAAAACTACAGTATTGACTTATTTTTCCTATTGAACTCCAAATGTGTGTTATTTTGCCTTGAAACCTCCACTATATCCTACATAGTTTATTGAATAGGGGCATGTATTTTACAATATTCTCATCTTAGTGTAGCTCACTGTTAGCTAAATCTACACTACACTTCTTTGGAAAGAGCCTTTCTTTCAGATTCCAATAAGTGCACCACATCAGCCTCATCAATATCTTCAAAGCCAATGTCTTGGCCAAGATAAATGATCCTCCTGTGAATGCCTGTTTACACATTCTAACCACAAGTTTTTCAACATGCCATTCATTTTGATGTTTGCAATCGCATTCATAATAGTATAACTTCAGAAGTTCATGAGTGTTGGCTTACCTTCACCACCTGTGATGGGGAGAGAAGGTTCATATTGAATACTAAGTCTTAAATGTGGCTTTAACACATGTGTCCTTGGGAAGAGACATTTACATTAATGGGATGGCATGAGACAGTCTTAAAACAAAAGTTTTGGAGCTTCTTGTTGTTTTCAGTCCATTATTTTTGCAAAAACCTTTTCTTGAAATATGCTAGTTATTGCACATGTTTTCTTATTTGAATGCCACTTGACAAGGAGATTGCATGAATAATGCATTAACATAAGCTTTAGTTTAAAATCTACAGAAGTGGCACCCAGAAATGATTAGCAGTTCCTGGGTTCCTAAAATCCTGACAAAATTTTCTCTTCATTGAATATGTAGGTTCTTGGATGCATTAACTTCCAGTACTGCACAGTATTCTCAGCAGTGATATGCTGTTGTGTGTAGGCATTTGTAATTTTCTTTCAAACATTCCGATAAGAGTCAGTCATCAGTTTTTCCAGGTAAATGTTCTGCAAGTTGTTGCATTTATTTAATTTTGGAATCAGCCTCAAATAGGACCAAAAAATGTTATTCATGAGCTGTCACCTTGTCTCTTAATTAAATCCTCAAACAAACTCTTTGTCTTGATGAATAAGTAACGTGATAGGATAAACATTTTGTTGGTTTTGGTTCAAGATCCAGATAGTGAAACATTTACATATTTACTATCATATCACTGTTTACTGATTGTAATTGCCTTTCATTTAGTTAATTTTATAGAGACAAAAAATTTGGAATGCCTATGAATGAGCTCAACTATCACAACTGTCTTTGCCAGTCTATGCATAGAATCACTAAAGCTGAGCAATTTGCAAACATCATCTCCAGTAATGTAAAATGGATGAGATATGTCAGCGACATTCTTGGTGTTACCCTTAAAGGTTCAACCTTGAAGATTTCCAGATATAGCTGAATCAAGTAGAAATCTCTGTCAAATTATCCCTAAAAGGAATTGTCAACAATACCCTCCTTTTCTGGACATGTTAATTAACAATGCAGACACCCTATTGAAATTTAAAGTTACCTAGAAACCAACCAATCAGGTGATATAATTCACTGATGGTCAATTTACATAAATATGTATGCCACATATATAACACCAGTAACACCGCAACCATATTATAAAATAGACTGAGGTGGAACTCATCATCAGGGTAGGAGATACAGATGAAAATGTTTGGAGTCTGCTTTAATCAGCATCCGTAGTCGTGGAGAATCTTCACAACTACGAAATCTGTATTGATAAAGCCACTGGATGGTGAAACATATACAATAAAGATATCCAGATGTTGCACATGTGTCTAATTTTCATCAAAACCAAGGATGTTTGCAAATGACGAAATTGTTGGCACTTCTATTATATTACTTCAAAAACACCTAGAAAGACGTGAGACTACATAGTGAACCCACATCTCTACATAAGAGGATGGAAATATGGGAGTAGAGGAGCACTGTAGTAGGCCTACTGGCCCATACTAAACAGGGCCTTCTACTTCAGTGAGCTGTTGGGTTCAGTTATCTGCATTAGGCTTGTCACCTGCTATTACGCCTCACTTACTTCTTTCTCAATTATATGAAGTCTGCAATCCCTACATTGTTGATAGGGGGTACAGACAAAAATTGTTTATAGAGGTTACTTGATAAAGCTTGTATATTAAGTGAAATATTGTTATGCATGTTTAGTTTCCATATTGCTTTGAAGTATCTCATTTTATTATAAATTAACTTAAATAAATTCTTTGTATGTTCAACTGCAGAGTTCTCCATTACACATAGCAGCTTCAAGAGGTTATACAGATATTGTGGAGACCTTACTGGACCGTGGTGCAAAGATTGATTCCCTGGACAGCTCTGACCGCACTGCACTTATTGTGGCTGTTTCTCGCTCAAACTACAAAGTTGTACAACTGCTTCTCAAGCGAGGTGCTAAGGTCAACATAGAGGAGATTCATGGTATTTCATCTCATTCTGTTATTAATGTTAAGAATTTTATTTTAATGCTATTGATATAGTATATGTTAATCACATATGGTAACTAGTACAGGTTGGCCATCACTAATCTGGTATCATTTGGAATTGTAGGGTGCTGGATTAGTGATTTTGCCAGAATTACAGAGTGGTTAGGTTAGAATACACTTAATAAAGTTAGCCAACTTGACTTGCACATGAAAGTTCATCACTTCTGCTTCTGAAGTGAATAGCTGAAATTTACAACTGGCTTGTTCCTTCACCAGAGCTCCAGACAGCTCAACACCTTCACTTACACGTAGCCTAAACCACTTCATCAGAACCTGATCTAGTTCTGAACTTCTTCCCTTCATTGTTTTCCTTTTACACATCTGTTTCTTTGAATCAGTGTTAGCAAAGAAACTCAGTAATTTTTTTTCTGTTTCTTTGTCATAAACTGTTGAAGAGCCAGTGCTGTATAACTTCCACAAGTTTCTCACAGACACACTGCTATCAAGTTTTTTCAGACGTTCAACCTTATCTCTTATGGACAATGTATGGTGTTTGTGCTTTTCACAATGAGAAACATTTCTTTTATTCATTGGAACCATGGCTAGGGCTAGAAGTGAGCAGGTTTTATCAATAAATGGAGAGAAAAATATATTGGAATGACTAATGCTGTAAGTAGCGCCACCAAACAGTAGCGACAGGTTGGCGCAGTGACCCCCGGAAATTTTAACCCTTTCATGCTTTCTTTCCATTTTGATTATTATTATAATCAAGGGGGAGTGCTAAACCTGTAGGATTATGCAGCACCTGTGGGGGGGGATGTTGAAGGTATTTAGGCTTAATTCAGGGAACTGGAGCACAGATCCAATTCCCTAGATCAAGAGCCCCTCACCAACATCAAGGAACCTTCCTTGAGGGCTTTCCATTTTGAGTTTTTATTCACACAAAAAATAGAAGATTTACTTTTATTCAGATTACTTAATTATTGTAAAAAGTGGTATAAATAATATCTGCTCATTTGTGAAAGCACATTAGACCCACCAGTTGACGTGTATTGGATGTTGACATAATCTGTTTACATTGAACATTGGCAAAAATTGAACATTTCTGCTACTTTGAGCTTAATTTCAATCATATCTATTATGTAAGAAACATGTTACATAACATATAAACAAGATACATACACCCACAGTATGATAAATTTCACATAAATATGAGGTGTGGTAGCTGGGCGGAGGGAAAAAATTACATTTTCTCTGGTCCAGCACCGGATAAAATGTGTATCAATCCGACTTTGACCCAGTTACTCCCCGTAACACATTTGGCTTTGTTTATAATTCTCGGCATTACTTCTCATCACTTCTCCCTTCATTTATGATGGCATCTAAAGGTAGTTGTTAGAAATTATTAAACTCGGTGAACAAGGTATGTTGATGGGCCACTTTAAATATCATATGGCTATGTAGCTTGCCTGGGCTACATAGTTACACCTACTGGCTACCTGCACTTGACTTCCTACAAATAAATACCACTCGCCTCTCACCCTACATTAAGACTACACATATTTTAAGCTAAGTAATGAGTGTACTGTTGCAATTTTTTTCATTATGTACTGTGTGCAGCAGGATTTTTTTTATATAGTGCACTCTTACTACACAGACCTATTCTGTCATGTGTAGGCCCAAATTTACTGGTCACAGCTTATGTGAGTGAGCTGAGCTCATGGCGACCTCCAGTGGCTTCAATGCCACCTTATCTTTTATGGACAGTGTACTTTACAGTGTGTGCTTTACACAATGAGAAACATTTCTTTTATTTGTTGGAACCTTGGCTAGGGCTAAAAGTAAGCAGGTTATAACAGAAAATGGAGAAAAAGAAATTGGAATGACTTGTGCAGCAAGTAGCACCACCAAACAGTACCAGCAGGTTGGTGTGGCAACCCTAGAAATTTGAAATTAGTGCCTGATTACTGATGGAACCGGATTACTGATTGCCGGATTAGTGATGGCCGACCTGTACTGACAGATATATGAAGAAGACATACATGCAGCATATGGGAAACTCATTTAGGAGTTTCTTCAGTCTAATTGGACTGAAGATACTCTTGCTGGGCTGTAGAGCAAAATGTCTCCAAAATAAAAATTTTCCATATATTGCTTGCATGTTTGCTTTGTACGTACTGTAGATGCACTTATTCTGTAGATTGTGTATTACATGGGAACTTATATAAAGTATTACAGTATCTAATTATTAAAGTGAGGAATTCATCTTGTGGCTCTCATAGCTGGGAAGTTGAAGTTTCTTACATTTTCATATGTGCTTTTTATGCTGTATATTATTTTTCTTAACTTCTCTCTTTTTCTCCATATACTCTTCCCTCCTTGCATCACTTCTACTTTGTAAAAACTTCTCATATGCTAACTTTTTCTCCCTTACTACTCTCTTTACATCATCATTCCACCAATCGCTCCTCTTCCCTCCTGCACCCACTTTCCTGTAACCACAAACTTCTGCTGAACACTCTAACACTACATTTTTAAACCTACCCCATACCTCTTCGACCCCATTGCCTATGCTCTCATTAGCCCATCTATCCTCCAATAGCTGTTTATATCTTACCCTAACTGCCTCCTCTTTTAGTTTATAAACCTTCACCTCTCTCTTCCCTGATGCTTCTATTCTCCTTGTATCCCATCTACCTTTTACTCTCAGTGTAGCTACAACTAGAAAGTGATCTGATATATCTGTGGCCCCTCTATAAACATGTACATCCTGAAGTCTACTCAACAGTCTTTTATCTACCAATACATAATCCAACAAACTACTGTCATTTCGCCCTACATCATATCGTGTATACTTATTTATCCTCTTTTTCTTAAAATATGTATTACCTATAACTAAACCCCTTTCTATACAAAGTTCAATCAAAGGGCTCCCATTATCATTTACACCTGGCACCCCAAACTTACCTACCACACCCTCTCTAAAAGTTTCTCCTACTTTAGCATTCAAGTCCCCTACCACAATTACTCTCTCACTTGGTTCAAAGGCTCCTATACATTCACTTAACATCTCCCAAAATCTCTCTCTCTCCTCTGCATTCCTCTCTTCTCCAGGTGCATACACGCTTATTATGACCCACTTCTCGCATCCAACCTTTACTTTAATCCACATAATTCTTGAATTTACACATTCATATTCTCTTTTCTCCTTCCATAACTGATCATTTAACATTACTGCTACCCCTTCCTTTGCTCTAACTCTCTCAGATACTCCAGATTTAATCCCATTTATTTCCCCCCACTGAAACTCTCCTACCCCCTTCAGCTTTGTTTCGCTTAGGGCCAGGACATCCAACTTCTTTTCATTCATAACATCAGCAATCATCTGTTTCTTGTCATCCGCACTACATCCACGCACATTTAAGCAACCCAGTTTTATAAAGTTTTTCTTCTTCTCTTTTTTAGTAATTGTATACAGGAGAAGGGGTTACTAGCCCATTGCTCCCGGCATTTTAGTCGCCTCATACGACACGCATGGCTTACGGAGGAAAGATTCTTTTCCACTTCCCCATGGACAATAGAAGAAATAAAAAAGAACAAGAGCTATTTAGAAAAAGGAGAAAAACCTAGATGTATGTATATATATATATGCATGTGCGTGTCTGTGAAGTGTGACCAAAGTGTAAGTAGGAGTAGCAAGATATCCCTGTTATCTTAGCGTGTTTATGAGACAGAAAAAGAAACCAGCAATCCTACCATCATGCAAAACAGTTACAGGTTTTTGTTTCACAGTCATCTGGCAGGACGGTAGTACTTCCCTGGGTGGTTGCTGTCTACCAACCTACTAAGAGAGTGGTGAAGCAATGTAAAAAGAGAGCAAATGAGAGAGTGGGTGAGATGTTATCAACAAATTTTGTTGAAAATAAGAAAAAGTTTTGGAGTGAGATTAACAAGTTAAGAAAGCCTAGAGAACAAATGGATTTGTCAGTTAAAAATAGGAGAGGAGAGTTATTAAATGGAGAGTTAGAGGTATTGGGAAGATGGAAGGAATATTTTGAGGAATTGTTAAATGTTGATGAAGATAGGGAAGCTGTGATTTCGTGTATAGGGCAAGGAGGAATAACATCTTGTAGGAGTGAGGAAGAGCCAGTTGTGAGTGTGGGGGAAGTTCGTGAGGCAGTAGGTAAAATGAAAGGGGGTAAGGCAGCCGGGATTGATGGGATAAAGATAGAAATGTTAAAAGCAGGTGGGGATATAGTTTTGGAGTGGTTGGTGCAATTATTTAATAAATGTATGGAAGAGGGTAAGGTACCTAGGGATTGCAGAGAGCATGCATAGTTCCTTTGTATAAAGGCAAAGGGGATAAAAGAGAGTGCAAAAATTATAGGGGGATAAGTCTGTTGAGTGTACCTGGTAAAGTGTATGGTAGAGTTATAATTGAAAGAATTAAGAGTAAGACGGAGAATAGGATAGCAGATGAACAAGGAGGCTTTAGGAAAGGTAGGGGGTGTGTGGACCAGGTGTTTACAGTGAAACATATAAGTGAACAGTATTTAGATAAGGCTAAAGAGGTCTTTGTGGCATTTATGGATTTGGAAAAGGCGTATGACAGGGTGGATAGGGGGGCAATGTGGCAGATGTTGCAAGTGTATGGTGTAGGAGGTAGGTTACTGAAAGCAGTGAAGAGTTTTTACGAGGATAGTGAGGCTCAAGTTAGAGTATGTAGGAAAGAGGGAAATTTTTTCCCAGTAAAAGTAGGCCTTAGACAAGGATGTGTGATGTCACCGTGGTTGTTTAATATATTTATAGATGGGGTTGTAAGAGAAGTAAATGCGAGGGTCTTGGCAAGAGGCGTGGAGTTAAAAGATAAAGAATCACACACAAAGTGGGAGTTGTCACAGCTGCTCTTTGCTGATGACACTGTGCTCTTGGGAGATTCTGAAGAGAAGTTGCAGAGATTGGTGGATGAATTTGGTAGGGTGTGCAAAAGAAGAAAATTAAAGGTGAATACAGGAAAGAGTAAGGTTATGAGGATAACAAAAAGATTAGGTGATGAAAGATTGAATATCAGATTGGAGGGAGAGAGTATGGAGGAGGTGAACGTATTCAGATATTTGGGAGTGGACGTGTCAGCGGATGGGTCTATGAAAGATGAGGTGAATCATAGAATTGATGAGGGAAAAAGAGTGAGTGGTGCACTTAGGAGTCTGTGGAGACAAAGAACTTTGTCCTTGGAGGCAAAGAGGGGAATGTATGAGAGTATAGTTTTACCAACGCTCTTATATGGGTGTGAAGCGTGGGTGATGAATGTTGCAGCGAGGAGAAGGCTGGAGGCAGTGGAGATGTCATGTCTGAGGGCAATGTGTGGTGTGAATATAATGCAGAGAATTCGTAGTTTGGAAGTTAGGAGGAGGTGCGGGATTACCAAAACTGTTGTCCAGAGGGCTGAGGAAGGGTTGTTGAGGTGGTTCGGACATGTAGAGAGAATGGAGCGAAACAGAATGACTTCAAGAGTGTATCAGTCTGTAGTGGAAGGAAGGCGGGGTAGGGGTCGGCCTAGGAAGGGTTGGAGGGAGGGGGTAAAGGAGGTTTTGTGTGCGAGGGGCTTGGACTTCCAGCAGGCATGCGTGAGCGTGTTTGATAGGAGTGAATGGAGACAAATGGTTTTTAATACTTGACGTGCTGTTGGAGTGTGAGCAAAGTAACATTTATGAAGGGATTCAGGGAAACCGGCACGCCGGACTTGAGTCCTGGAGATGGGAAGTACAGTGCCTGCACTCTGAAGGAGGGGTGTTAATGTTGCAGTTTAAAAACTGTAGTGTAAAGCACCCTTCTGGCAAGACAGTGATGGAGTGAATGATGGTGAAAGTTTTTCTTTTTCGGGCCACCCTGCCTTGGTGGGAATCGGCCGGTGTGATAATAAAAAAAAAAAATATTATTTTTCTACTATACTTGTTGTAAGAGGCAACTAAAATGCCCAGAACAAGAGGCTAGTAACCCCTTCTCTTGTATAAATTACTAATTTAAAAAGAAAAGCTTTCGTTTTTCTTTTTAGGTCACCCTGCCTCGGTGGGATAGAGTTGGTGTGTTTAAAAAAAAATTATTTTTCTGCTGCTCTTTAAAATAAGTGACACATATGCTATCATTATGCTCCTTTAAAGGGTGTGAAACTGACAAGCTGACAACAAAGCACTATGTCTGAATGGAGTTCTTTATTGGGACATTCTCTTTGGTGACTAAGGATTTTCAAGTTTTTAAAGAATATATGACAAGCTTAAGTATTTTGTATGTAGAGTTATGAGAGCAAATGATGGAAGGGCATGAGGTGCAAACCTGAAAATGTCAGATCAGGAGGGAAGTGTGTACTGAGGTTCAATTAAGGTAGAGGTCCTGCCAGTTGGAAACTTCCTTGTACAGTGGACCCCCGACATTCGATGGCATCGACATTCGATAAATCCGACATTCGATGCATTTTAACGCAAAAATTTCGCCTCGACATTCGATACGATTCGTACAAGATGTGTCCACGTGTGGCCTGAACTGCCCCGTGTGTGCCAGTGTGCGTGCATCTAAGGATACATTCGGTACATTCCATATTATCCATATTATCACTGTTTTTGGTGCTTGTTTCTGCAAAATAAGTAACTATGGGCCCCAAGAAAGCTTCTAGTGCCAACCCTTCAAGAAAAAAGGTGCTAATGACTATTGAAATGAAGAAAGAGATGATTGCAAAGTATGAAAGTGGAGTGCATGTGTCGGAGTGCATGATGATTTGGTAAAGAAATTGCCTGCAACTAGTGGTGATGTGAGTGAAGTTAAGGCCAGCAAAGGTTGGTTTGAAAGATTTAAGAATCGTAGTGGCATACACAGTGTGGTAAGGCATGGTGAGGCTGCCATTGCAAGTCCTAATGGAAGGGGATTCCCCTTCTAAACACTAACACCATCCATACTCTCCCCTCCTCCCATCCCATCAATCATCACCAGATCTTCATTAAAGGTAAGTGTCAATTATTCTATTGTTATTAATCTATTGTTATTGTTGTTATTGTAATTATTCTATTGCATTAAACTTAATATTTCATGTGGTAAATTTTTTTTTTTTCATACTTTTGGGTGTCTTGCACGGATTGATTTGATTTCCATTATTTCTTATGGGGAAAATTAATTCGACTTACGATATTTTCAACATTCGATAGCTCTCAGGAACGGATTAGTATCGAATGTCGAGGGTCCACTGTATATGGGTGGTGGTGGTGTCTTTGGTATGAATGAGAGCTGATTCAAGGCATTTTCTCCTATTCTTTTCTAATTCTCTGATAACCATCAATGTAGTTGGAGGCCATGTTACAATGCAGAGCATAAGTGTTGTATAACCCACATATACTTTAACCTAGCACAAACTATGATGTTGACGTTTGCATTCTCCATGGGTCTGGTGTTAATTTTCTCAGGTCTAGTTATGTCTTTGTTAGTGGTGGAGGTGATGGTGTCTTTGATATAACTTTTCTTGAGTGACCTAGAAACATTCTCCCACATGAACATGGCAAAAAAAAAAAAAAAAACTGCAGAAGATCTCTGTGATTTTGTGGCACTCGTCTTCCCAATAATTAAGGTTGTAGATTCTGATAGCCATTAGAAAGAAATCCAACCAAACGCCTTTCTTGAGTTTAGTGGAATGGTGAAATTAGATTTGAATGATTTGGTTTGAAGGAAGCTGCTGGTAGTGTTATTGTATATAATGACTCGTGCATACACCCTGTTCACAACAGCTTTTTCTTAGTAGTCAAGAAGTATCATCAAATGTTCTTCAAGAAAGGAAGCTTACATATCTGCAATTTATGAATGCCCAGTACATGTAAGTACAGCATTGTATAGTTTCTCTAAACCCACAATCATGGGGTACACCAACTCCAAGGCTGAGGGACTGATTACCTCATCTTTTGTATATAGTTCTACTGTCTTCAAATTATGTCCTAGAATCTATATTGAGGCCTCATTTAGATTATGCCACTCAGTTTTGGTCTCCTTACTACAGGATAGATATAGACTCATTGGAGAACATACAGAGAAGAATGATTAAATTAATACATTGCATTAGAAATCGTCGTATGAAGAAAGATTAAAGACCCTTAAACTACACTCACTTGTATGAGGAAGAATGAGGGGAGACATGATTGAAGTGTATAAGTGGAAGATGGGTATTAACAAAGAGGATATAAATAAGATAAGTATAGGCACCTAGGTAGTAGGTTGGTAGACAGCAACTGCCCAGGGAGGTACTACCGTCCTGCCAAGTGAGTGTAAAATGGAAGCCTGTAATTGTTTTACACAATGGTAAGATTGCTCGTGTCTTTTTTTTCTGTCTCATACACATGCAAGATTTCAGGTACGTCTTGCTACTTCTACTTACACTTGAGTTACACTACACATACATGTACAAGCATATATATACACACCCCTCTGAGTTTTCTTCTATTTTCTTTCTAGTTCTTCTTCTTGTTTATTTACTCTTACCTCCATGGGGAAGTGGAACAGAATTCTTCCTCTGTAAGCCATGCGTGTTGTAAGAGGCGACTAAAATGCCAGGAGCAAGGGGCTAGTAACCCCTTCTCCTGTATATATTACTAAATGTAAAAGGAGAAACTTTCGTTTTCCTTTTGGGCCACCCCTCCTTGGTGGGATACGGCCGGTGTGTTGACAGAAGAAAAAAGTATAGGCAGTGCTCTTCACAAATTGGTCAGGGCTCAGGCAAAATTCCCTTTACAGTTTGCTTGGCACTAGCTGTAGTCCACTCTACTGGCACTCTAGTGATCTATCCAGGATTGTTGACACTAATGTTGGACAAGAAACTTTCTAATTTGGATGTTTTGTTGATCACCATTGTCCCAACAAACCAGGCTGTTGCCATCCTCCATCATGGATGACAAGGAATAACCTGTGCCCATGAGAATTTTATTGATTTCAATGAATTGTTCTTAAACTACAACTGTTTTTCCTTCAGCAAACGGGTATAACCATGGGGTCCTCAATTAGAGCACTCACAAACTTCTACATGAAGTTTCTTGAGGCCAAGAGATAGTGACCTCATCCCAGCTGAGTATCGTGGGTGAGGTATGTCGAAGACATCCTCACCATTGCACCCAACATACTTGATTCTTTCAGCTCAGAGACCTTCTCAGTGCTGTTGCATCTTTCATTCAGTTCACTTTAGAAGAGGAAACCTACAACTCTTCCTTTCCTTGTCATCAGTATACACAGAAACACTACTAGCAACTCCCAGTCAGATTGATCTCTCTCATTTCTGGTTTCACTAATCCACTAAAACCCAGAGAAGTCTACTGTTGGATTTTTTCTAGGGGATTTCAAAATCTGCACCTTGATTTCCTTATAGCTGAGTGCCTCAAACTCTCTGAGATGTTTTGCATTTTGCATCATTTTCCTGCCATCATTATCGTTCATATGGGATTATAGAAGGAAAGCAAAGAGAATTATTAACAGTGAGTGTCAATACCAGTACATCATTTCCAAATTCTCTCCTCATGCTCAACATAAATTCCTTTTCAGCAGCTAACCTACTCTACCTATTTTTTTTCATCTAAACCACCTTATGTTTAGTGGTTTAAATGACAGATTTGCACAATAGCTGTACTGTCATGCAAAGCCTAAACTTATATGCTAGGACTAGAATTAAGTACTATGTAAGTTTTAGGATTAATATGCCTAAAATACTTTGCATATTAAGTGGCTTTCTTTTGAACATACAATTGTATTAATAACAAAATTGACTAAAAATTATAATCAGATGCATTGCAAGTCTTATCCATTGTAATCTCTATGTATATTCCTATGGAATAAAGATTTTAATTTTCATTTTATTTTTTCATTTTCATTTAGTCTTCTCTACTTCCATGGTACCTGAGAACTTTTCTACAATTCTTAAGATCTGAGAGGGTAATGCCAGCCTGGAGGAGAATACAGGCACCTACACCATCTCTTGTAGTAGTTGTGATAAAGTATAAATGAGAGATGAATAGTCATTTGTCCACAGACACGTGCAAACAGTTATGCTGGCTGCATTATCCTTAACAAAACTTGTGTTTTACATTGTGGCACAGCCACACATCACATGGATTGGCCCAGGGCAAGCATACTTATCAAAGACAAAGACGAATAGAAAATGCCTTGAATCTTGAATTGACTCTTGTTCATACTACAAACACCATCACCCAGAACCAATGACATTTCCAGTTAGTGGAATTCTTGGCTCACATATTCTTCAACATACACTACCCTCCTAGCTTAACTTAGCCAGGTTTATATCTCATGCCTTCTTGTCACCTGCACACCCAACTGTTTACTGGTCTCCAAAAAGAATAAAAAGGCACAATATTGTGACTGCAACAGTACACAGATAACCTGCACATAGGAGAGTGAAACTTACGACGATGTTTCGGTCCAACTTGAACCATTAACTAGTCACACATCAGCATTGTCATAAGTTTCATTCTCCTGTGCAGCTGATTTGTGTCTTGGTCTAAGTAATATGTTGTCTCACTTTACAGGTTTCTATTCTGCCATAATAACATTTTTTTTTTATAATTTGTCTCACTTTACAGGTTTCTATCCTGCTATAATAACTTTTTTTTATCAAAAAGTTCTTCATCAGCAGCTGCTTGGCCATCACTAATCCAGCAATCAGTTATCCAGTTCCGTCAGTAATCCGGCACTAATTTCAACTAGCATAGCTTCAAATTTCATTATTATACTGACTCAAATTTCATCATTATAATGACTCAGAAATTGTGCAGAGGGTTGTAAATCCACAGCAGTAAGCCTGTGGAGGAGAAAGCAGTGATGATAATAAGGAAGATGTAGCAGAAAGAGTCTCTATTGATAGGTTAATTAAATGTAGTCTAACCTAACCACTCTGAAATCTGGCAAACTCACTAATCCGGCACACTACAGGTCCCAATAATGCCGGATTAGTGATGGTCGACGTGTAGTTGCCATTTCTTACTACTTACGACTACTACTATTACCATGCCCTCATCAGCCTACTACAATGCTTGTATCACTTTCTGCATATCACTATATGTTTCCTTTATATATCCTCTGTGTGTTTGTATTGACTTGTAGCCGAAATAAGTTTCTCATTACCAATATTTATACAGGATATACACCTTTGTGTGAGGCAGTGTGGCATAAAGACATCAAACTTGTCCAAATGCTTCTAGCAGCAGGAGCCAAAGTGACCCAGTCACACTACCTACTCCACTATGCAGTCCTTCATAGACACTATCAGGTAAAGAGAGTTAAAGGAAAAACATTTTTTTTTTTAACAAGTCGGCTGTCTCCCACCGAGGCAGGGTGACCCAAAAAGAAAGGAAATCCCCAAAAAGAAAATACTTTCATCATCATTCAACACTTTCACCTCACTCGCACGTAATCACTGTTTTTGCATAGGTGCTCAGAAATACAACAGTTTAGAAGCATATACGTATAAAGATACACAACATATCCCTCCAAACTGCCAGTATCCCAAACCCCTCCTTTAAAGTGCAGGCATTGTATTTCCCATTTCCAGGACTCAAGTCCAGCTATATAAAAATAACCGGTTTCCCTGAATCCCTTCATTAAATAGTGTATTACCATACTCACACTCCAACAGCTCGTCAGGTCCCAAATACCATTTGTCTCCATTCACTCCTATCTAACATTCTCACACACGCTTGCTGGAAGTACAAGCCTCTCGCCCACAAAACCTCCTTTACCCCCTCCCTCTAACCTTTTCGAGGATGACCCCTACCTCTCCTTCCTTCCCTACAGATTTATACGCTCTCCATGTCATTCTACTTTGATCCATTCTCTAAATGACCAAATCACCTTAAAAACCCCTCTTAGCCCTCTGACTAATACTTTTATTAACTCCACACCTAATTTCCACACTCTGAATTTTCTGAAAAATATTTACACCACACATTGCCCTTAGACAGGCCATCTCCACTGCCTCCAACTGCCTCCTCACTGCAGCATTTATAACCCAAGCTTCACACCCATATAAGAGTGTTGATACAACTATACTTTCATACATTCCCTTCTTTGCCTCCATAGATAGCGTTTTTTGTCTCCACATATACCTCAATGCACCACTCGCCTTTTTTCCTTCATCAATTCGATGATTAACCTCATTCTTCATAAATCCATATGCTGACATGTCAACTCCCAAATATCTGAAAACATTCACTTCTTCCATACTCCTCCTCCCCAATTTGATATCCAATTTTTCTTTATCTAAATCATTTGATACCCTCATCACCTTCCTCTTTTCTATGTTCACTGTCAACTTTCTACCTTTACACACACTCCTAAACTCGTCCACTAACCTTTGCAGTTTTTCTTTAGAATCTCCCATAAGCACAGTATCATCAGCAAAAAGTAACTGTGTCAATTCCCATTTTGTATTTGATTCCCCATAATTTAATCCCACCCCTCTCCCGAACACCCTAGCATTTACTTCTCTTACAACCCCATCTTTCTTTCTTTCAGCACACTGGCCGTATCCCACTGAGGCAGGGTGGCCCAAAAGGAAAAACGAAAGTTTCTCCTTTTTTTTTTTTTTTTCAACAAACCGGCCATATCCCACCGAGGCAGGGTGGCCCAAAAAGAAAAACGAAAGTTTCTCTTTTCAAATTTAGTAATTTATACAGGAGAAGTGGTTACTAGCCCCTTGCTCCCGGCATTTTAGTCGCCTCTTACAACACGCTTAGCTTACGGAGGAAGAATTCTGTTCCACTTCCCCTTGGAGATAAGAGGAAATAAACAAGAATAAGAACTAGAAAGAAAATAGAAGAAAACCCAGAGGGGTGTGTGTATATATATGCTTGTACATGTATGTGTAGTGTGACCTAAGTGTAAATAGAAGTAGCAAGACATACCTGAAATCTTGCATGTTCATGAGACAGAAAAAAGGATACCAGCAATCCTACCATCATGTAAAACAATTTCAGGCTTTCGTTTTACACTCACTTGGCAGAACGGTAGTACCTCCCTGGGCGGTTGCTGTTTACCAACCTAACTCCATCTATAAATATATTAAACAACCATGGTGACATTACACATCCCTGTCAAAGACGTACTTTTTCCAGGAAGTAGTCTCCCTCTCTTCTACACACCCTAACTTGAGCCTCACCATCCTCATAAAAACTCTTTACAGCATTTAGTAACTTACCACCTATTCCATATACTCACAACATCTGCCACATTGCTCCCCTATCCACTCTATCATATGCTTTTTCTAAATCCATAAATCCATAAATGCTTCAATGTAAACACTTGATCTACACATCCCCTACCCACTCTAAAACCTCCTTGCTCATCTGCAATCCTACATTCTGTCTTGCCTCTAATTCTTTCAATAATAACCCTACCGTACACTTTTCCTGGTATACTCAGTAAACTTATTCCTCTATAACTTTTACGATCTCTTTTGTCCCCCTTCCCGTTATATAAAGGGACTATACATGGTCTCTTCCAATCCCTAGGTACCTTCCCCTCTTTCATACATTTATTAAACAAAAATACCAGCCACTCCAACACTATGTGACCCCCTGCTTTTAACATTTCTGTCATGATCCCATCAGTTCCAGCTGCTTTACCCCCTTTCATTCTACGTAATGCTTCACGCATCTCCCCCACACTCAACTCCTGCTCTTCTTCACTCGTAAAATATGAATATGGTATACCTCCCTGGTCAGTGCATGAAATTACTGCCTCCCTTTCTTCGTCGACATTTAAAAGCTCCTCAAAATATTCTCGCCATCTACCCAATACCTCCATCTCCCCATCTACTAACTCCCCTACTCTGTTTTTAACTGACAAATCCATTCATTCGGTAGACTTTCTTAACTTGTTTAACTCACTCCAAAATTTTTTCTTATTTTCATTAAAATTTCTTGACAGTGCCTCTCCCACTCTATCATCTGTTCTCCTTTTGCACTCTCTCACCACTCTCTTTACCCTTGTTTTGCTGTCCATATACTCTACTCTTCTTATAACACTTCTGCTTGTAAAAACCTCTCATACGCTACCTTTTTCTCTTTTATCGCACCCTTTACTTCATCATTCCACCAATCACTCCTATTTCCTCCTGGACCCACCCTCCTTTAACCACAAACTTCTGCCCCACATTCTAATACTGCATTTTTAAAACTGTTCCAGCTCTCTTCAAAAACCCCTCTCCCCACTACTCATACTTGCACCAGCTCACCTTTCTGCCAATAGTTGCTTATATCTCACCCGAACTTTCTCCTCCTTTAGTTTATTCACTTTCACTTCCCTCTTACTTGTTGTTGCCATTTTCCTCTTGTCCCATCTACCTCTTACTCTGACTGTAGTTACAACTAAATAATGATCCGATATTTCAGTTGCCCCTCTATAAACGTATACATTCTGGAGCCTACCCATCAACCTTTTATCCACCAATACATAATCTAGCAAACTACTTTCATTACATGCTATATCATACCTTGTATGTTTATTTATCCTCTTTTTCATAAAATATAAATTACTTATTTCCAAACCTCTTTCTACACATAGCTCAATTAAAGGTTCCCCGTTTTCATTTATCCCTGGCACCCCAGATTTACCTACTGCTCCCTCCACAACATTTTTACCCACTTCAGCATTGAAATCCCCAACCATTAGTACTTTCACACTTGGTTCAAAACTCCCCACGCATTCACTCAACACTTCCCAAAATCTCTCTCTCTCCTCAACACTTCTCTCTTCTCCAGGTGCATATACGCTTACTATAACCCTCTTTTCACATCCAACCTTTATTTTACTCCACATAATCCTTGAATTAATACATTTATAGTCCCTCTTTTCCTGCCATAGCTTCTCCTTCAACATTATTGCTACTCTTTCTTTAGCTCTAACTCTATTTGAAACCCCTGACCTAATACCATTTATTCCTCTCCACTGAAACTCTCCCACCCCTTTCAGCTTTGAAAGATATTTTCTTATGACTTGATATCTATTACATTATTTCCAACTAATATTGCCAAATAGTTATGTCCTTGTAGTATGCATGGTTTTGTACATGAATAGTGCTCCATAATATGCAGTGTTTTAAGAAGTGTTTATAACTAGATCAAAAGGACTGTACTGTAATACTGACAAGATAGTGACTTAGATACAAGTGCAACACTTAGGTATTTTTATATTACATGTTTTTTCCACCAGTGGCTTTTATTGATCTGATACAGAGACATGAAAAAGGAGAAATATTGGAACTAGAGAGTTATTATTACAAATGTAATAGTAATAATAGTATAATTCAAAACATCCACATTTCTGGAGTTGGTCTCTCTTCATGATTATTGTGATTCCATTTTATTTCATAATGTGTCCATGACAGCACCTACATAAAATGCATGCAGTGGTCATGATGTCTCTCCTACATGTATGTTTGTCTTTGCTATGTCCTAGTGTATATATATATATATATATATATATATATATATATATATATATATATATATATATATATTTATTTATTTATTTTATAAAGGTCTTCCAGTTGAAAAGCACTCGTGCAATCTTTGCAAGAGATTGTTGATGGTGGTGGTAGTAGCAGCAACTTTGAAAGATTGTGATGCCAAAATGAATGAACCCTCAATTGTTCCTGAAACATATAATAGCATATCCAACCTCATCTACGATATGCTCACTAAAACTGTTCTTTTTAAATCTAGGCAGGTACTCAATTATACTGAACAGGAAAAAAAGATTCCTTTACCTGATCCTCATTATCCCAAACAGCACATACATTCAGGTTACCAATATTACATAAACTAAAATTTCATTCAAAATCTGCATACTACAGTGAGTGATAGATATGGGAGGAAGTGTCAACACCTGTGGTTCAAGATTATTGAACCTACTACCAGCAAATATCAGGAACATTGCCAAAACAAGTGTAGAAGTTTTCAGGAGGAAACTGGATCGTTGCCTCAGATAAGTGCCTAACCAACCAGGCTGTGAAGGCTGTATGAGCCACTGGGCTGTTAGCAGCAACAACTTACATGAATAGGAAGCCAGCAAAAAAATCCTGGCCCAATGCTGGGGAGCAGGAGCAAAAAAAAAAAAATCATGTAACCAGTCATAGGTATATCTGTCTCTCTCTGTCTTGCTCTCCCTTTTTTTTTTTTTTTATTACACAGGGTTTGACAAGGATAGGTTAAAAATCCCTAGCTTTATTGACAAGCTACTTACAGGTTAAGGATTCCTAACTTTATTGACAAACTAAGAGTTGTTACCTACATCAGCTCATTTGAAAGCATTTTTGTCATGAGACATACAAGAAGGCTGGAGACAGTGGAGATGTCATGTCTGAGGGCAATGTGTGGTGTGAATATAATGCAGAGAATTCGTAGTTTGGAAGTTAGGAGGAGGTGCGGCACTACCAAAACTGTTGTCCAGAGGGCTGAGGAAGGGTTGTTGAGGTGGTTCGGACATGTAGAGAGAATGGAGCGAAACAGAGTGACTTACAGAGTGTATCAGTCTGTAGTGGAAGGAAGGCGGGGTAGGGGTCGGCCTAGGAAAGGTTGGAGGGAGGGGATAAAGGAGGTTTTGTGTGCGAGGGGCTTGGACTTCCAGCAGGCATGCGTGAGCGTGTTAGATAGGAGTGAATGGAGACAAATGGTTTTTAATACTTGACGTGCTGTTGGAGTGTGAGTAAAGTAACATTTATGAAGGGGTTCAGGGAAACCGGCAGGCCGGACTTCGAGTCCTGGAGATGGGAAGTACAGTGCCTGCACTCTGAAGGAGGGGTGTTAATGTTGCAGTTTAAAAACTGTAGTGTAAAGCACCCTTCTGGCAAGACAGTGATGGAGTGAATGATGGTGAAAGTTTTTCTTTTTCGGGCCACCCTGCCTTGGTGGGAATCGGCCAGTGTGATAATAAAAAATAATTTACTTGTTTTTCTATAACAAGGATCTTTAGTTTTAACTTGTAAGGTGTGGCGTACATGCTGCATACACATCAGTGTTTACTTTCCACTTGGAAATCGCAAATTTTAGTTTCCTCAGTACAGCAGTAAATATTAAACTTGTATATTTTGAATGTGTAGACATATGCAGATGGAATAGGGTTCATTAAATAACTCTTATAAAGTTAAAATTTAGCTTTTTGATTTGGGGCATTTAACATAAAATTTTGTGTGTATGAATTTAAGATTGACCTTTCTATTCACATTCAACATAGTATTTGATCTTCAGTTGGCAGAACTGTTGCTGGGTGCCAGGTGCATTGTAAATCTACGCGATGACAATGGAGACACTCCACTCATTATTGCTGCCCGCACCTGCCAACCTTCTATTATAAAACTTTTGTTGAAACATGGTATGGATGACTAATATGGTTTCTCCTGTTTCTTATTTTTTCAATGTGTTGTTTCTGGATAATATCCTATGAAAGCCTCTTTATATTATATCAAACTTACAATACTTATTTTTATTAATAACTCTTTTGAGTTTAGAGCTTAATTTGATTGTAGTATTATTATTATTTGTTTTAGCACCAGCCATCTCCACCTTAGGCAGCGTGACCCGAAAAAGAAGAAATGAAAGTTATGTTTCTTTCTACATTTAGTAATTTATTGTATTTATTGAGTGAAGGTTCCTGTTGGAATTAAGCAGAGTAGTGCTTGTTAGGTACAGGCAAAAATTTTTTTATTATGATTTTAAGGTTTTTCTCTACAGTTTTGTCTTTTTGGATATATCTGAAACCAGATTAAGATAATCAATTTAAATTTGGCATGTGGATGCTTTGTCATATGTGTTAGTACTGTATAAATCTTTAGTTTTGTAAAACTTAATAGCAGGTTTCAAGGTGGCTCGTGCCTCAGTGTAGCACAGTCTGCTTCCAGCTGAAGGACCTAGGTTTGCTTCCACATCGGTTGTAAACATTGGATAGGTAGGTGGGCTTGTTTGCTCATGTTACTTCTGTTTATCTAGGGTGTTAACCAACTGTTGCAAGTCACATCCTGGGAAAGAGGATCAAAGGACACCAATGGAATTAAGCCAGATACTGTATAGTGGCTTTATTGGATTATCCTGGGTTTAATAATCATGTAAATTCTTCTTTCTTTCAACAAACCGGCCGTATCTCGCCAAGGCAGGGTGGCCCAAAAAGAAAAACTAAAGTTTCTCTTTTTAAATTTAATAATTTATACAGGAGAAGGGGTTACTAGCTCCTTGCTCCCGGCATTTTAGTTGCCTCTTACAACACGCATGGCTTATGAAGGAAGAATTCTGTTCCACTTCCCCATGGAGATAAGAGGAAATAAACAAGAACAAGAACTAGAAAGAAATTAGAAGAAAACCCAGAGGGGTGTGTGTATATATATATGCTTGCACATGTATGTGTAGTGTGACCTAAGTGTAAATAGAAGTAGCAAGACGTACCTGAAATCTTGCATGTTTATGAGACAGACAAAAGACTCCAGCAATCCTACCATCATGTAAAACAATTACAGGCTTTCATTTTACACTCACTTGGCAGGACGGTAGTACCTCCCTGGGCGGTTGCTGTTTACCAACCTACTACCTAGGAATCATATAAATTCTTCTTCTATACTCTAAATGTTTTTCAAAATTAGTATTTTTGTTTTTGGATTTCAAGAAATACTTTCAGGAATAGTAAATTTGCATCTCTGCACTCTTATGTTGTTTGCATCACTATCTGAGCAAGCTCCAAGCACTAGTAAACTTAGTTTGTTCAATACAGACCTCAAGATGGAGAATATTTTTTGACAATGTAGCTGTTGTACCTGCTCTCCTTGCTTGAGAATGAAAATAAATGTTCTTATTGCATGCAACATTGTCCATCTGTATGGAAAGAAGCTTGTTCAGTATATACTTAACTGAAATAAGAGGATTTAAGTAGGAATGGGACCTCATACTTGTTTGTTGAAAGAAAGAAGAAATCTTGCAATGAAAAGTTGTTTTTTTACAAAAATTGTTATATTAGGGTACAGTAAAAATACTCCGTTTGTCCACTGCTGGATATTGTAATACGATCAGAATCCCTGGGAGCAAGGATGAGGAAACACTAGTACACTATGTCCTTCCTGTACCTTGCATAACACCTAACTTAATGCCTCAAATGATGTAGTGGAAGTTTTAGCAGTAAAGATTGAGAACCAAAATCTAGTCATTGTGGTAGTCTACAAGCCTCCGGATGCAACGTCCTAGCAATTCCAGGAACAGCTGTTAAAAATTGACCACTGTCTGGAAAATCTTCCAGCTCCTGCCCCCAACCTCTTGCTCCTGGGGGATTTCAACTTGAGGCACCTAAAATGGAGGAATATAGCAAATAATGTTGTTGCAGTGATAACACCAGGAGGCAGCTCTGACGAGAACTCTCACACACAAATGAACTTTTAAATCTCTGCACAAAATTCAACTTAAATCAGCAAATAATAGAGCCTACTAGACTGGAGTATACACTAGACCTCATCTTCACTAACAATGATGATCTGATACGAAATGTCACCATATCAAAAAACAATATACTCAGATCACAACATAATCGAGGTTCAGACATGTAGGCATGGAGCCCCAGACCGACAAAATGAGATTAGTCACGAGGGAGCCTTCACCAAATTCAACTTCAATAACAAGAACATAAAGTGGGACCAAGTAAACCAAGTCCTAAATGATATAAGTTGGGAAGATAGACTAAGCAACACAGACCCCAACTCATGCTTAGAACAGATTAATTTGGTGGCACTCGATGTATGCTCAAGGCTTATTTCTCTAAGAAAAAGGAGGAGTAGATGTAAAATAGAAAGAGACAGGCGCTCCCTTTACAGGCGACGGAAAAGTATAACAGAGCGGCTAGAAGAGGCCAATATATCTGAAATGCGTAGGGAGTCACTGGTCAGAGAAATAGCAAACATCAAACTTAAGCTAAAGGAATCTTATAGGAGTCAGGAATTGCGGGAAGAACTAAGAGCCATAAATGAAATCAAAAGAAACCCAAAGTATTTCTTTTCTTATGCCAAATCAAAGTCGAGAACAACATCCAGTATTGGGCCCCTACTTAAACAAGATGGGTCCTACACAGATGACAGCAAGGAAATGAGTGAGCTACTCAAGTCCCAATATAACTCAGTTTTTAGCAAGTCGCTAACCAGACTGAGAGTCGAAGATCAAAATGAATTTTTTATGAGAGAGCCACAGAATTTGGTTAACACAAGCCTATCTGATGTTATCCTGACGCCTAATGACTTCGAACAGGCGATAAATGACATGCTCATGCACTCTGCCCCAAGGCCAGACTTGTGGAACTCCGTGTTCATCAAGAACTGCAAGAAGCCCTTATCACAAGCTTTTACCATCCTATGGAGAGGGAGCATGGACATGGGGGTCGTCCCACAGTTACTAAAAACAGCAGACATAGCCCCACTCCACAAAGGGGGCAGTAAAGCAATAGCAAAGAACTACAGACTGATAGCACTAACATCCCATATCATAAAATCTTTGAAAGGGTCCTAAGAAGCAAGATCGCCACCCATCTAGATACCCATCAATTACACAGCACAGGGCAACATGGGTTTAGAGCAGGTCGCTCCTGTCTGTCCCAACTACTGGATCACTATGACAAGGTCCTAGATGCACTAGAAGACAAAAAGAATGCAGATGTAATATATACAGACTTTGCAAAAGCCTTCGACAAGTGTGACCATGGCGTAATAGTGCACAAAATGCATGCTAAAGGAATAACAGGAACACAAAGAGTAGTAGTCAACAGAGTAAAGTCTGAGGTAGCTAAGGTGAAAACCTCTGTTCCACAAGGCACAGTACATTGCAGAGTCACTTGTTTGCACAGAACTGCTTAATGCCTCAAATGATGTAGTGGAAGTTTTAGCAGTAAAGGTCGAGAACCAAAACCTAGTCATTGTGGTAGTCTACAAGCCTCCGGATGCAACATCCCAGCAATTCCAGGAACAGCTGTTAAAAATTGACCACTGTCTGGAAAATCTTCCAGCTCCTGCACCCAACATCTTGCTCCTGGGGGATTTCAACTTAAGGCACCTAAAATGGAGGAATATAGCAAATAATATTGTTGCTGTAATAACACCAGGAGGCAGCTCTGATGAAAGCTCACACTCACACGAGCTTTTAAATCTCTGCACAAAATTCAATTTAAACCAGCAAATAATAGAGCCTACTAGACTGGAGAATACACTAGATCTCATCTTCACTAACAATGATGATCTGATAAGAAATGTCACCATATCAAAAACAATATACTCAGATCACAACATAATTGAGGTTCAGACATGTATGTGTGGAGCCCCAGACCGACATAATGAGACTAGTCACGAGGGAGCATTCACCAAATTCAACTTCAATAACAAAAACATAAAGTGGGACCAAGTAAACCAAGTCCTAACCGATATAAGCTGGGAAGATATACTAAGCAACACAGACCCCAACTTATGCCTAGAACAGATTAACTTGGTGGCACTCGATGTATGCTCAAGGCTTATTCCTCTAAGAAAAAGGAGGAGTAGATGTAAAATAGAAAGAGACAGGCGCTCCCTTTACAGGCGACGGAAGAGAATAACAGAGCAGCTAAAAGAGGTCAATATATCTGAAATGCGTAGGGAGACACTGGTCAGAGAAATAGCAAGCATCGAACTTAAGCTAAAGGAATCTTATAGGAGTCAGGAATTGCGGGAAGAACTAAAAGCCATAAATGAAATCAAAAGAAACCCAAAGTATTTCTTCTCCTATGCCAAATCAAAGTCGAGAACAACGTCCAGTATTGGGCCCCTACTTAAACAAGATGGGTCCTACACAGATGACAGCAAGGAAATGAGTGAGTTACTCAAGTCCCAATATGACTCAGTTTTTAGCAAGCCGCTAACCAGACTGAGAGTCGAAGATCAAAATGAATTTTTTATGAGAGAGCCACAAAATTTGATTAACACAAGCCTATCCGATGTTATCCTGACGCCAAATGACTTCGAACAGGCGATAAATGACATGCCCAGGCACTCTGCCCCAGGGCCAGACTCATGGAACTCCGTGTTCATCAAGAACTGCAAGAAGCCCCTATCACGAGCCTTTTCCATCCTATGACAACTTACCTCATAATTTGTAATATTTTAAAATAAAGAATTAAACTAAGTCTGCCCGAAATGCCTAGCCATGCTAGGCGTTCTAGTGGTACACTCTGTAATCATTATTTAACTACATGTAAACCACACAACAACCAAATTCTGTAAATTCAACATTGTAATCTTTATAGAGAATAAACTTTGAATTTGAATGGAGAGGGAGCATGGACATGGGGGTCGTCCCACAGTTACTAAAAACAACAGACATAGCCCCACTCCACAAAGGGGACAGTAAAGCAACAGCAAAGAACTACAGACCAATAGCACTAACATCCCATATCATAAAAATCTTTGAAAGGGTCCTAAGAAGCAAGATCACCACCCATCTAGAAACCCATCAGTTACACAACCCAGGGCAACATGGGTTTAGAACAGGTCGCTCCTGTCTGTCTCAACTATTGGATCACTACGACAAGGTCCTAAATGCACTAGAAGACAAAAAGAATGCAGATGTAATATATACAGACTTTGCAAAAGCCTTCGACAAGTGTGACCATGGCGTAATAGCGCACAAAATGCGTGCTAAAGGAATAACAGGAAAAGTCGGTTGATGGATCTATAATTTCCTCACTATCAGAACACAGAGAGTAGTCGTCAACAGAGTAAAGTCCGAGGCAGCTACGGTGAAAAGCTCTGTTCCACAAGGCACAGTACTCGCTCCCATCTTGTTCCTCATCCTCATATCCGACATAGACAAGGATGTCAGCCACAGCACCGTGTCTTCCTTTGCAGATGACACCCGAATCTGCATGACAGTGTCTTCCATTGCAGACACTGCAAGGCTCCAGGCGGACATCAACCAAATCTTTCAGTGGGCTGCAGAAAACAATATGAAGTTCAACGATGAGAAATTTCAATTACTCAGATATGGTAAACACGAGGAAATTAAATCTTCATCAGAGTACAAAACAAATTCTGGCCACAAAATAGAAAGAAACACCAACGTCAAAGACCTGGGAGTGATCATGTCGGAGGATCTCACCTTCAAGGACCATAACATTGTATCAATCGCATCTGCTAGAAAAATGACAGGATGGATAATGAGAACCTTCAAAACTAGGGAGGCCAAGCCCATGATGACACTCTTCAGGTCACTTGTTCTATCTAGGCTGGAATATTGCTGCACACTAACAGCACCTTTCAAGGCAAGTGAAATTGCTGACCTAGAAAATGTACAGAGAACCTTCACGGCACGCATAACGGAGATAAAACACCTCAATTACTGGGAGCGCTTGAGGTTCCTAAACCTGTATTCCCTGGAATGCAGGCGGGAGAGATACATGATTATATACACCTGGAAAATCCTAGAGGGACTAGTACTGAACTTTCACACGAAAATCACTCACTACGAAAGCAAAAGACTTGGCAGACGATGCACCATCCCCCCAATGAAAAGCAGGGGTGTCACTAGCACGTTAAGAGACCATACAATAAGTGTCAGGGGCCCGAGACTGTTCAACTGCCTCCCAGCATACATAAGGGGGATTACCAATAGACCCCTGGCTGTCTTCAAGCAGGCACTGGACAAGCACCTAAAGTCGGTACCTGACCAGTCGGGCTGTGGCTCGTACGTTGGATTGCGTGCAACCAGCAGTAACAATCTGGTTGATCAGGCTCTGATCCACCAGGAGGCCTGGTCACAGACCGGGTCGTGGGGGCGTTGACCCCCGGAACTCTCTCCAGGTAAACTCCGGGTAACTAATGTATCTGGAATGTACTCTCTGAGATTTGGGTGTGAATAACCAAGTGCAGTATCACAAATGAAAGGGTCAGATATAATGGAGTTCTGTATACTTCTTTATTTTTAATTTATCATTGTTTAAGCAAGAGAATGTTTTCTTTTTCAATGCAGTTGCATTGGTTATAAACATTGCAACAAGGAGGAGGCTGGAAGCATTGGAAATGTCATGTTTGAGGGCAGTGTATGATGTGAATGTTATGTAAATTATTCTAAGTATGGAGATAGGAGGAGGTTTGGGTTTGCCAGAGGGTTCAAGAGGGGTTGTTGAGATGGTTTGGACAATAAGAGAAGATGGAGAAAATTAGAATTACAGTGGACCCCGGATAACGATCAGCTCCCAACTCGACCAATTATGTAAGTTTATTTTTGTAAGTGCTTTTTAGGTGTATTTTTAGGGGTCTGAAATGGACTAATCTAATTCACAATATTTCTTATGGAACAAATTCGGTCTATAACGGCACCCAAACAGACTTCTGGATTGAAATAATATCGTTATGCGGGGGTCCACTGTACTAGGAAGACATTCAAATCTGGGGTGAAGAGAAGGGAGGGTAGGTGTTATCCTAGGAAAGGTTGGAGGGAGGAGGTAAAGGGAACTTTGAGGGCAAGGAGACTTAGACATCCAACAGGCTTGTGCTAGTGTGTTAGATAGGAGTGAGTGGAGTCAAGTGTTTTTTATGATTTGATGGGCTGTTGGAGTGTTAGCAAGGTTATATTTATGAAGGGATTTAGGGAAACTGGAGATGAGAAGCACAGTGCCTGCACTTTGAGGAAGGGATAGGGAATGTTGCAGTTTGGAGGGTCATCTTAAATTTGATGTCAGCATACATCTGACAAGACAGTGATTAGATATATCAAGGTGAAAGTGTTTTCCTCTTTGTTGTGTCACCCTACCTCGATGGGAGACCGCTGGTGTGCTTAAAATAAAAAAAAAGTGAATACTTTACAGTAATATTGATCTAGTGATGATTCAGGTGTAGTATAACTTTATAACTCAGTATTGTGAAATATTTATTCCTTTTTTTTTATCCTCTTTAAAATTTGTAATTTTCTGGAGAGCTCTTCTGTAGTCATTATATTAGTGGATTTTTATGTGGTCTATGGTTAAAATCCATTTCACTGTATACAGTGCAGTAAATGATTGTATTTGTTTTTCTATTTTACAACATGCTAACAACATTATTATTAGATAAAAAGAGTATTTTATTTATAAATAAACAATTAACACATATTTTTTCTTGCCTGACATAATCAAACTAAATGTGTAGTGTCAATCAGTTGCTTAAAAAGTGGTAAAAATAAAGTGTTGAAGAATATGCAGAATCTAGGGCCAAAATATTTCTCAGACTTCACCGATAGAGAAAAACATTGGGTAACCAAACATCAATAGCTATTCGTTAAATACTGTTACAGGAAATATATAGTATATAAAGTATTATAACTTTATTATATTTTTTCATGCTTGTTCATATTAACCAATTATTTATTTCTTCATCTTAGTTCATAATAGGTTTGGATTATTGATTTAGTTCATTTGAACAGGAATGTTGGCATACACTATTTTCATGATTAATTAGATAAGATTACTCTTTCAGGAGCCAACACCAATTATCCCAATGGTCTCACTGGCACAACACCTCTCCATGAAGCAGTTGAAGGAACTCGTGATGCTCTCTTTGCTGATTTTGGAGTTGTTTTTCTTCTTCTACGTAGTTATGGTGCACGGTTAGATGTAGAAACTGTAACAGCAGGAGACACACCCTTGTACCGTGCATTATTATTGGAGAAGAACAAAGCAGCTGCTCTTTTAATAAGACAAGGGTGAGCACTTACCCATACCCTGTTCTGTAGAATCACATTCATTTACTTATTTTTTCTCTATTACCATCCTAATATGATTCAGCATGTGCTTCAAATTTTAAAATGACAAAAAAGTACAAAATTGTTTAGATAAAATTATATTTTAAACTGATCTTGTCATAGAACAGGAAATCTTAGAGTATTTCATATTAAGGATGGGAGGGTAGCAAAATTTTTCTTGGTACTGTTACTCGATTTTAGGCTGATCCCTATACCATCAAAATTAGCTGATACTCATCAGCACTGATACTTTAGCACATCAGTATTACATATAGCCAGAAAGCAGACCTACCAATTTTTTGTATGTTATTTGATTGCAATAATATTAACTTTCTGAAAAGGTTCAACATGTATTGCTTGCATCTGTGTATCTCTCAGTAACTATAAATGTAATTTATATAATACTGATTTTCATGTATATATTAAAACTATGCTATTGTTTTTTTTTTTTTTTTTTTAACAAACCAGCCATATCCCACCAAGGCAAGGTGGCCCAAAAAGAAAAACGAAAGTTTCTCTTTTTAAATTTAGTAATTTATACAGGAGAAGGGGTTACTAAGCCCTTGCTCCACTATGCTAATTTTTTTTTTTTTCAACAAGTCGGCAGTCTCCCACCGAGGCAGGGTGACCCAATAAAGAAAGAAAATCCCCAAAAAGAAAATACTTTCATCATTCGACACTTTCACCACACTCGCACATTATCACTGTTTTTGCAGAGGTGCTCAGAATACAACAGTTTAGAAGCATACACATATAAAGATACACAACATATCCCTCCAAACTGCCAATATCCCAAACCCCTCCTTTAAAGTGCAGGCATTGTACTTCCCATTTCCAGGACTCAAGTCCGACTATATGAAAATAACCGGTTTCCCTGAATCCCTTCACTAAATATTACCCTGCTCACACTCCAACAGATCGTCAGGTCCCAAGTACCATTCGTCTCCATTTACTCCTATCTAACACGCTCACGCACGCTTGCTGGAAGTCCAAGCCCCTTGCCCACTAAACCTCCTTTACCCCCTCTCTCCAACCCTTTCGAGGACGACCCCTACCCCGCCTTCCTTCCCCTATAGATTTATGTGCTTTCCATGTCATTCTACTTTGATCCATTCTCTCTAAATGACCAAACCACCTCAACAACCCCTCTTCTGCCCTCTGACTAATACTTTTATTAACTCCACACCTTTATATATATATATATATATATATATATATATATATATATATATATATATATATATATATATATATATATATATATATATATATATATATATATATATATATATATATATATATATATATCTTTCATACATTTATTAATAAATGTATGAAAGAGGGGAAGGTACCTAGGGATTGGCAGAGAGCATGTATAGTCCCTTTATATAAAGGGAAAGGGGACAAAAGAGATTGTAAAAATTATAGAGGAATAAGTTTACTGAGTATACCAGGAAAAGTATACGGTAGGGTTATAATTGAAAGAATTAGAGGTAAGACAGAATGTAGAATTGCGGACGAGCAAGGAGGCTTCAGAGTGGGTAGGGGATGTGTAGATCAAGTGTTTACATTGAAACATATATGTGAACAGTATTTAGATAAAGGTAGGGAAGTTTTTATTGCATTTATGGATTTAGAAAAGGCATATGATAGAGTGGATAGAGGAGCAATGTGGCAGATGTTGCAAGTATATGGAATAGGTGGTAAGTTACTAAATGCTGTAAAGAGCTTTTATGAGGATAGTGAGGCTCAGGTTAGGGTGTGTAGAAGAGAGGGAGAATACTTCCCGGTAAAAGTAGGTCTTAGACAGGGATGTGTAATGTCACCATGGTTGTTTAATATATTTATAGATGGGGTTGTAAAAGAAGTAAATGCTAGGGTGTTCGGGAGAGTGGTGGGATTAAATTATGGGGAATCAAATTCAAAATGGGAATTGACACAGTTACTTTTTGCTGATGATACTGTGCTTATGGGAGATTCTAAAGAAAAATTACAAAGGTTAGTGGATGAGTTTGAGAATGTGTGTAAAGGTAGAAAGTTGAAAGTCAACATAGAAAAGAGTAAGGTGATGAGGGTATCAAATGATTTAGATAAAGAAAAATTGGATATCAAATTGGGGAGGAGGAGTATGGAAGAAGTGAATGTTTTCAGATACTTGGGAGTTGACGTGTCGGCGGATGGATTTATGAAGGATGAGGTTAATCATAGAATTGATGAGGGGAAAAAAGGTGAGTGGTGCGTTGAGGTATATGTGGAGTCAAAAAACGTTATCTATGGAGGCAAAGAAGGGAATGTATGAAAGTATAGTAGTACCAACACTCTTATATGGATGTGAAGCTTGGGTCGTAAATGCAGCAGCGAGGAGACGGTTGGAGGCAGTGGAGATGTCCTGTCTAAGGGCAATGTGTGGTGTAAATATTATGCAGAAAATTCGGAGTATTTTCTTTTTTGGGGATTTTCTTTCTTTTATGGGTCACCCTGCCTCGGTGGGAGACGGCCGACTTGCTGAAAAATATATATATATATATATATATATATATATATATATATATATATATATATATATATATATATATATATATATATATATATATATATATATATATATATTTTTTTTTTTTTTTTTTTTTTTTTTTTTCAACAAGTCGGCCGTCTCCCACCGAGGCAGGGTGACCCAAAAAAGAAAGAAAATCCCCAAAAAGAAAATACTTTCATCATCATTCAACACTTTCACCACACTCGCACATTATCACTGTTTTTGCAGAGGTGCTCAGAATACAACAGTCTAGAAGCATAAACATATAAAGATACACAACATATCCCTCCAAACTGCCAATATCCCAAACCCCTCCTTTAAAGTGCAGGCATTGTACTTCCCATTTCCAGGACTCAAGTCCGACTATATGAAAATAACCGGTTTCCCTGAATCCCTTCACTAAATATTACCCTGCTCACACTCCAACAGATCGTCAGGTCCCAAGTACCATTCGTCTCCATTCACTCCTATCTAACACGCTCACGCACGCTTGCTGGAAGTCCAAGCCCCTTACCCACAAAACCTCCTTTACCCCCTCTCTCCAACCCTTTCGAGGACGACCCCTACCCCGCCTTCCTTCCCCTATAGATTTATATGCTTTCCATGTCATTCTACTGTGATCCATTCTCTCTAAATGACCAAACCACCTCAACAACCCCTCTTCTGCCCTCTGACTAATACTTTTATTAACTCCACACCTTCTCCTAATTTCCACACTCCGAATTTTCTGCATAATATTTACACCACACATTGCCCTTAAACAGGACATCTCCGCTGCCTCCAACCGTCTCCTCGCTGCTGCATTTACCACCCAAGCTTCACACCCATATAAGAGTGTTGGTACTACTATACTTTCATACATTCCCTTCTTTGCCTCCATAGATAACGTTTTTTGACTCCACATATACCTCAACGCACCACTCACCTTTTTTCCCTCATCAATTCTATGATTAACCTTATCCTTCATAAATCCATCCGCCTACACGTCAACTCCCAAGTATCTGAAAACATTTACTTCTTCCATACTCCTCCTCCCCAATTTGATATCCAATTTTTCTTTATCTAAATCATTTGATACCCTCATCACCTTACTCTTTTCTATGTTCACTTTCAACTTTCTACCTTTACACACCTTCCCAAACTCATCCACTAACCTTTGCAATTTTTCTTTAGAATCTCCCATAAGCATAGTATCATCAGCAAAAAGTAACTGTGTTAATTCCCATTTTGAATTTGATTCCCCATAATTTAATCCCACCCCTCTCCCGAACACCCTAGCATTTACTTCTTTTACAACCCCATCTATAAATATATTAAACAACCATGGTGACATTACACATCCCTGTCTAAGACCTACTTTTACTGGGAAGTAGTCTCCCTCTCTTCTACACACCCTAACCTGAGCCTCACTATCCTCATAAAAACTCTTTACAGCATTTAGTAACTTACCACCTATTCCATATACAGTGGACCCCCGCATAGCGACCTTAATCCGTGCAAGAGGGCTGGCTGTTATGCGAAATGTTCGCTATGTGAATGAATTTTCCCCATAAGAAATAATGGAAATAAAATTAATCCGTGCAAGACACCCAAAAGTACGAAAAAAATTTTTTTTTACCACAAAAAAATGTTAATTTTAGTACACACAAACTGAAAAAGGCATGCACAATTACATGACACTTACTTTTATTGAAGATCTGGTGATGATTGATGGGATGGGAGGAGGGGAGAGAGAGTGTTAGTGTTTAGAAGGGGAATCCCCTTCCATTAAGACTTGAGGAGGCAAGTCCTTTTCTGGGGTTACTTCCCTTCTTCTTTTAATGCCACTAGGACCAGCTTCAGAGTCACTGGACTTCTTTCGCACAACATATCTGTCCATAGTGGCCTGTACCTCTCGTTCCTTTATGATTTGTCTAAAGTGGTTCACAACATTGTCATTGTAACAGTCACCAGCACGGCTTGCAATAGCTGTGTGAGGGTGATTTTCATCAAAAAAGGTTTGCACTTCAAGCCATTTTGCACACATTTCCTTAATCTTTGAAGTAGGCAATTCCTTCAATTTCTCTCTCCCCTCCTTTGAACCAGTTTCCGCAGGTCTGGCCTCTTGCTCTTGAAGTTGATCTATCAGCTCATCAGTGGTTAGTTCTTCATTGTCCTCCTCCACCAACTCTTCCACATCATCCCCACTAACCTCCAACCCCAAGGACTTCCCCAATGCCACAATTGATTCCTCAACTGGTATACTCCTCTCAGGGTTAGCCTCAAACCCTTCAAAATCCCTTTTGTCTACACATTCTGGCCACAGTTTCTTCCAAGCAGAGTTCAAGGTTCTCTTAGTCACTCCCTCCCAAGCCTTACCTATAAGGTTTACACAATTGAGGATATTAAAGTGATCCTTCCAAAACTCTTTTAGAGTCAATCGAGTGTCTGTGGTCACTTCAAAGCACTTTTGAAACAGAGCTTTTGTGTACAGTTTCTTGAAGTTGGAAATGACCTGCTGGTCCATGGGCTGCAGGAGAGGAGTGGTATTAGGAGGCAAAAACTTCACCTTAATGAAGCTCATGTCCCCATAAAGTCGCTCTGCTACGTCTGTAGGATGACCAGGGGCATTGTCTAACACCAGGAGGCACTTAAGTTCTAATTTCTTTTCAGTTAGGTAATCTTTGACATTGGGGGCAAATGCA
>NC_091310.1:38883553-38948553 GCF_038502225.1 Cherax quadricarinatus | reverse complement strand
CCCACAAAACCTCCTGTACCCCCTTCCTCCAAACTTTTCAAGAATGCCCCCTACCTCACCTTCTTTCCCCTACAGATTTGTACGCTCTCCAAGTCATTCTGCTTTGTTCCATTCTATCTAAATGACCAAACCACCTCAACAACCCATCCTCAGCCCTCTGACTAATACTTTTAGCAACTCCACACCTCCTCATAATTTCCACACTCAGAATTCTTTGCATAATATTTACACCACACATTGCCCTTAGAAACGACATCTCCACTACCTCCAGCCGCCTCCTCACCATAGCATTTCAACCCAAGCTTCACACCCATATAAGTGTTGGTATCACTATACAGTACTTTTGTACATTCTCTTCTTTGTCTCCATGGATAACACTTTTTGTCTCCACAGATACCTCAACTCGCCACTCACTTTTTTGCCTTCATCAATTCTGTGGTTAACCTCATCTTTCATAAACCCATCCCCTGACAAATCAACTCCCAAATATCTGAAAACATTTACTTCTTCCATACTCCCTCTCTCTAATTTTTTTTTTTTTTTTTTTTTTTTTTTTTTTATTATCACACCGGCCGAGTCCCACCAAGGCAGGGTGGCCCGAAAAAGAAAAACTTTCACCATCATTCACTCCATCACTGTCTTGCCAGAAGGGTGCTTTACACTACAGTTTTTAAACTGCAACATTAACACCCCTCCTTCAGAGTGCAGGCACTGTACTTCCCATCTCCAGGACTCAAGTCCGGCCTGCCGGTTTCCCTGAATCCCTTCATAAATGTTACTTTGCTCACACTCCAACAGCACGTCAAGTATTAAAAACCATTTGTCTCCATTCACTCCTATCAAACACGCTCACGCATGCCTGCTGGAAGTCCAAGCCCCTCGCACACAAAACCTCCTTTACCCCCTCCCTCCAACCCTTCTCTAATGTGATATCCAATTTTCCTTTATCTAAATCGTTTGATACCCTCATCACCTTACTATTATCTGTGTTCACTTTCAACTTTCTACCTTTACATACCTTCTGAAACTCATCCACTAACCTTTGCAACTTTTCTTTAGAATCTCCCAAAAGCACAGTATCATCGGCAAAAAGTAACTGTGTCAACTCCCATTTTGTATTTGATTCCCCATAATTTACCCCTCAAACTGTCCAAACGTAGATCTACGTTTGCTCGCGTAGTGTTCCAAACGTAGATCTACGTTTTATTTTACATGCTTTCAAATGTAAAAAAAAAAAAAAATAGATGTACGTTCAGAACACTACGCAAGTGAACATAGATCTACGTTTGGACAGTTTAAGAGTTAATCCCACCCCCTCTCCCCAACTCCCTAGCATTTATTTCTTTTGCAGTTCCATCTATAAATATATTAAACAACCATGGTGACATTACACATCCCTGTCTAAGACCTGCTTTGACTGGGAAGTAATCTCCCTCTCTCCTACACACCCTAACCTGAGCCTCGCTATCCTCATAAAAACTCTCTACAGCATTTAGCAGCTTACTACCTATTCCATACATTTCGTAATTTATGCAGGTAAAGGGGTTACTATCTCCTTGTTTCTGGCATTTTAGTCTCCTGTGACACTCATGGGTTACAGAGGAAGGATTTTTTTTCCACTTCCCCAAGGAGAATAATATAATAATAATAATTAATCTGGGAGTGGAAGGTGGGAGGGGGGTACAAGAGGCCCAGAGTTTTAGGGGCTTGAGCATGTGGTAGGCTTGTGTGAACCTGTTAGATAGGCATGCTAGGAGACAAGTGGTTTTTAATGGATGTGCTGTTGGAGTGTGATTAGGTTAACTTTTGTGAAGAGATTCAGAGAAACCGGTTGACCTGAGTAATGGAGGTGGGCAGTGTCTGAGCTTAGAAGGAAGGGTGATGTTGTAGTCAGAGGATAATCTGATTGTAACGTTAGCAATCCTCGGGAAAGATAGCGGCTGAATTAATGTTAGTGAATGTGTCTTCTTTGGGTCACCCTGCCTTGGTGGGAGATGCCAACATGTTGAAAAATGAAAATGAAAAATAATAATAATAATAATAATAATAATAATGAGAGGTGAAAGTTTATAAATTAAAGGAGATAACTAGGGTAAGGTATAAGCAACTGTTGGGAGAAAGGTGGGCTAGAGAGAGTATATGTAATGTTAAAGAAGTATGGGGTAGATTTAAGAATGCATTGTTAATGTGTGTGTGCAGCAGAAGTTGTGGATATAGGAGGGAGGTTGCTGGAGGGAAGAGGAGCAGTTGGTGGAATGACAAGGTAAAGAGAGTGGTAAGAGAGAAAGACTTAGCATATAAAAGTTTTTTCTTTACAAAGCAGAAGTGATCTAAGAAGGTTGAAGTACTTGTATGGAGAGTAAAAAAGATGTTCAAAGCCTCTTTTAATCCCCTCCCTTCAGCTGTTCTTAGGATGATCCCTATCTATCTTACATTAAAACTGCAAACATATTTTTTCTCAGGTCTAATGTAAATCATCGGACTCCAGCTGGTACCCCCGACTACCTTCATATGACTGCTCTTCGTGGTAATGCACCCTTGGCCACACTGCTAGTATTGGCAGGTTTTAAGCTTTGGCATGCAGACTGGCTAAGTGGTATCTTCACACCAGGCACGCTTCTATCAAGACTTGCTGCTGTTAGGTGATACATTAATAATTTGCATAGCTATTAAGAACTTCATTGTTGAACAGTAACACTGGGATATTAATTATGAAATATTTACGTTTGTGTCTCATTTCATTATAGATAATAAGTTGCCTGTATGAAATATAACTTCAGTTCTGTTCTGTTCTCTTATTGAAAAATGTTGAATGATGGTGAAAGTGTTTCTTTTTTGGGTCACCCTGTCTCAGTGGGAGACAGCCAACGTGTTAAAAGAAAAATTGTGCATAAAATTTAAAGCATGAAAAATAATGCAAACTGCACTGAAATGTCATTATATGAAGGAAGACTTAATACACCTTCATTCCACTTACAAAGCAAATAAAATTTCAGTAGGAAATCCATGGTTATGAATTTGCGTGAAAGATATCCGTCTTTTTTTACTATTGTTTTCCATAAGAAAATAGATTCCACATTACAAGCAACTCATTTGTAAGTTGGAAAACCAGGAACACAACTTGTTCATGAGTTAGCAACCCCCTTTCTTCCGTTATCACAAATAGAAACAGGAGGAGAATAATGAGTGGTAAATGTGTGGATAGATCGCTTAGTCCCAATTTAGAAACATGACTTTGCAAAATCAGTATAATAATTACAAAGGAGTATGAATCAAATGTGCACAATGAAGTGTTTAGCAATATGAATTCCAGACAGGATGAATACTGTGCATACATATTACTACTTTATATGTTTGGTTAGGAAACCCTTTGTGAAAAATTAGTAAAAATTATTTTTAACCCTTTCAGGGTCCACAGGCCCTCTCCGAGACTTGTTCTCAGGGTCCCCCAAATTTCAAAAAAAAAAAAAAAAATTTTTCTTATGAAAAGATAGAGAATCTTTTCCCGATCATAATGACACCAAAAGTATGAAATTTGATGGAAAACTTATGGAATTATGCTCTCGCGAAGTTAGCGGTCTCGACGATGTTTACACATTGGCGATTTTGCCCACTTTGAGCCCTATTTTCGGCCAATTCCCGTGTACTAGTCGACAAAAATCATAGCTATTTTGCTAGAACTCCATTTTTTCTATCGAATGAGTACAAGAAACCACCCATTTACCGATTTCAACTATCCAATACAGTGGTCAGAATTTAGCAATTTTGCCAATCTCACACAAATTTCAAAAGATGCCAATTTCTGAATAGGGTCCAGAATAAACAAGAAAGACATTCCTGGCACTAAAATAACATTTCCTCTGTTCATTAGTCACGTCCCAATGCCCCTCTTACATTCTTTGCTTTTCACTTTGAATTTTTTTCTCACAAAAAAATAGAAGATTTACTGTTATGCACACTACTGCATTTGTGTAGAAATGGTATAAATAATATCAGCACACTTGAAAGAATATTAGACTTGTGCCAGTTAACGTGTATTGGACGCATAGCATGATTTGTTTACTTTTGAACTTTGGTAAAAATCAAACATTTCTTCTACTTTGAGCTCAGTTTCAAGGTACTTTTCATTGTAAAACCAGTCAAAATCATCTCAATTTCTGTAATATGTGATCCACTCTATAAAATGAGACCAGGAAAACTAGAATACAACAATAAATACCATACGAAAATACAGTGCAAAGTCACTGTTTTAATCCAAAAACACGGTCTAAGTTTTTTTTTTCTCATTACGCACTGTGTGCTGCAGGATTTTTTTATACTGCGCACACTGACCACATAGACCCATTCTTTCATATGTAGGCCTACCTGCTTTCTCTCACTAGATTTGAGGGTGCTAGAATTTAGGCGTACTAGTACGTCATGGACACTGGTGCGTAAGCCGTACTAGTACGGCCGAAACCCTGAAAGGGTTAATGTAGTATTTAGTATTTTTTTTTTATAGACATATGGAGGTACCACCTCTATAACTTTACTGGGGACCCCCTCATCCTCAGAGAAGACAATAAACATACCTCAGGAAAAACTCAAAGTTCTCCCTGGAGCTGTTTGAACATTTTCATCTCCTACCACCCCCTATATTTTAATGCTACATGCTAATTTTATTAATAGACAGAATACATTGATAGAAAACACAAACATGAATACATTGGTACAATATATCAAAGGTTATGAATATCCTCCAGCTCCTCCGAAGCCGGACGCGAGCCCAGTATGCAACATGTATTTACCCTCTGGATGGCCACACTGAGGCGCTGGAACATGAAAGTAGCTGCTCTTGGGTCCCTGGTGGTGTCGATGAGTCTGGAACCCAGTTCCTTAAGGAAATGTGTGGCATTTTTGTTTCCTATGATCCCAAGGTCTTTGATCCCACTGGGACAAATTGATACTGTTGGCTTATGTCCCTGTACTTGCTGATCTTGTACTCCTCCCTGTCGCCCGACACTGTGATGGATATAGGTGTCAACCAGTGTGGACACACAGGTATAGTCCCATGCTAAGAGCTTGCCATTCTTCCAAGGGTAGATGGTGATCCCATTGGGGCGGTTTGCTGGGTTGTTGATATTGTTGGCTGCTAGTGATCGGGGCTCCCTCTCGGCTGGGCATCCAGCTGTAGCAAGGGTTCTCTTTATGTCGTTGACCTCATTGTGTCTTGCATGCCAGCCCTTGATTTTGGAACAGTTAAGACCATGTAGACCATATTGGTCGACTTGCGCATCGCCGCAAATACATGTATATTCCATGTGAATTGGGGCAGCAAGGCGCTGAGCCACTGCAATACGGAGGGTTTTTGAGTCGAGGCACGTTCCCATTGCTGAAATGGGAACTGTTTGGAGGAAGTCCCTGGAGTGAGGTACGCTCACAGCTTGGAGACGGGCAGTCTCCCTGTCTGATGTTACAGCCCTGAGCATGTTGGCAAGCACCTTTTCAGTGATGGGGCCATCTCAACTTGACTGTTTGTAGGCCAGTGCTGCACTAGGGTTTGGTGATGGAGCAGCAAGAGTCTCCCATTCAGTGATGGCACTGGCATAGAGTCCTGTATTCCTGCTGAGTCACTGAGGTTGTCTGGAAGCATTTGCCTTATTAACTCGTTTGATGCTATGGAAGAGGATAGGAAAACTGGTAGGGCAGTCTGGGAGGATCTGCATACTCCCAGCCCCCCCCCCAGCCTGACTGAAAGTGAAGCTCGCAATCACTGTCCATCTTTGAGGGAAAGATTCAATACATTCTCTAGCATGGTCTTAAGGAGAGAGTCACATTCCTTGATTTTCAGACTGCTGAAGGCTGGGGAGCATCTCAGAAAGTAGGTAAGTTTTGGGATTGACAGGCACCTGGTGAGTAGGTAGAAGGCATCATGTGTATCGATGTCTTTCATCCTGCCTTCTATTGTCCTGAGGTCTGAGACTATTTTTTTCTAGGATCAGATCGATGGCATTGGATCCAAGAGGAGCACCAAGGAGAATGCTGTTGGCTGGATCAATGGCTCATGCTCCTGGTAAAACAGCACTAATATTCTGGATCATCTGTCGATTGGTAGAAACTATTTCACATTTGGTGGGGTTTAAAGATAGGCCCAGGCTTTCTCCCATGTCTTTAATTTTTCTGATGTCCTCTAGGAGAGATTCTGTAGTGCCAGCCAGGGTACCATCATCCAAGAACCAGATATTGAGCTCACTGGAGAGTGCTTCTGTGACTTCCTTGATGACCCTCACACGAGTCAATTTCATGGTCCTCAAACAGTAGTTTAGAAGTCACACTATAACATGATTCTATGAAGGGATAGAGAGAAGGGAAGAGTCTAGAAACTGCATGGAGAGCAGCATCCCTTCTGACTAAGTTGAAAGCGTTGGCAAAGTCCAATTTGATCAAGGCTTTTTCATCGGACATGTTGTTGATGTATACTCGTGCTGGGTGGGCAGCTGCTTCACAGCCTTGTTGAACACCAAAACCGAGTTGAGTTGGTTTCAACATTGCAACAACCTTTCAACTCACCATTCTTATTACAGCTTTGATGACTAGGCACCGAAGGGTGTTGCCCACTGCAATGGGCCTGATTCCTCCATCCTTTTTCTGGGGGCATACAATGAGGCACCAAAGAAAAGGGGTCTGATGGCCTCTGGGACACTGCCAGCCAGGCACACATTGGAAAATTTAGTGAGTTCAGTCAGCAACCTGTCTGAAACATCTCCAAGTGCTGGATTGAGCATTTGTTTTAAGTGTTGTGGCCTTAAACTGGTAAAACCTCCTGCTGAGCCCTGTGGAAATAACATAGCAGCTAAAAAGAGGGCATATAAATCAGGGGTAGAGAGAAGGAAGGGTAGGGATCATCAGAGGAGGGGAACAGGGAGGTTTGGAGTGCTAGAGGCTTACATCCAACAGGCTTGTATGAGCATGTTAGACAGGAGTGACTGGAAGCAAGTGGTTTTTACGGTTTGATGTGGTATTGGAGTGTGAACGAGAAAGAATTTATAAAGGGATTCAGGGAAACTGGTTAGCCTGGACTCAAGTCCTGGAGATGGGAAGTAGTGCCTGCACTCTTCGGGAACAGTTGTGATGTTGCAGTTGGGAAAGTTATCTGAGCTGTGATGTCAGCACACTTCTAGAAAGACAGTAATTGGTGGAAGATGGCCGATGTGTTAAAAAATAGGAATCCAGGTACAAATAAACAAATAACACACACACTGGTGTGTTGCAGTTTTGAAGATATTGGAGAAAAGTAAATTACAGTGGATGAACTTGAGAGTATCTGTAAGAACAACACACAAATGCAAATAAAATTAATTATATTTAAGAAAAATAGATAGAGAAAAAGTTTGAATATTAGGCTAGAATATTTAGTTTAATAACACACTATATCTAAATTATAACCCCTTCTCCTGTATATATTACTAAATGTAAAAGGAGAAACTTTTGTTTTTCCTTTTGGGCCACCCTGCCTCAGTGGGATACAGCCGGTGTGTTGAAAGAAGAAAAATCTAAATTATTGATTGTTTGGAAGGACAGGCAGAGTGCTTTAGCCTGAAAGGTATAAATTAAAATTCTTTACTTTTTAACTGAAGAGATATTTTAATGGTAGTAATGACACTTTTAACATTAATATATATATACAGGCTGAGGAAGGGTTGTTGAGGTGGTTCGGACATGTAGAGAGAATGGAGTGAAACAGAGTGACTTCAAGAGTGTATCAGTCTGTAGTGGAAGGAAGGCGGGGTAGGGGTCGGCCTAGGAAAGGTTGGAGGGAGGGGATAAAGGAGGTTTTGTGTGCGAGGGGCTTGGACTTCCAGCAGGCATGCGTGAGCGTGTTTGATAGGAGTGAATGGAGACAAATGGTTTTTAATACTTGACGTGCTGTTGGAGTGTGAGCAAAGTAACATTTATGAAGGGGTTCAGGGAAACCGGCAGGCCGGACTTGAGTCCTGGATATGGGAAGTACAGTGCCTGCACTCTGAAGGAGGGGTGTTAATGTTGCAGTTTAAAAACTGTAGTGTAAAGCACCCTTCCGGCAAGACAGTGATGGAGTAAATGATGGTGAAAGTTTTTCTTTTTCGGGCCACCCTGCCTTGGTGGGAATCGGCCAGTGTGATAATAAAATAAATAAAATATATATACAGGTACATCAATTTTCTGTACCCTTGGTTCTTAGGCCTTGCTGAAATATTACCACCTATACCACTATACGTACTCTCATACATTCCCTTCTTTGCTTCCATGGATAACGTTCTTTGTCTCCACAGATACCTCAGTGCAGCACCCACCCTTTTTCCTTCATCACCTCTATGGTTTACCTCATCCTTCATAAACCTATCCACTGACAAGTCTACTCCCAAATATCTGAACACATTCACTTCTTCCATACTCCATCCCTTCAATGTGATATCCAGTTTTTTTTTACTTGTTTAATACTCTCATCTCCTTTTATCTATGATAAATTAGACACATGTGCAACTCTTGGGTACCTTTATTGAGGAAACGTTTCGCCACACAGTGGCTTCATCAGTCCATACAGAGGAGAATCTTGAAGAACAGGAGGAGAATGAGGTAATCAGTCCCTCAACCTTGAGTTGATGTGGTCAGTCCATCAATCTTGATTACCTCATTCTCCTCCTGTTCTTCAAGATTCTCCTCTGTATGGACTGATGAAGCCACTGTGTGGCGAAACGTTTCCTCAATAAAGATACCCAAGAGTTGCACATGTCTAATTTATCAACACGTCGGTTCTCTGAACCATTCATCTACAATCTCTTATCTATGTTCACTTTCAGCTGTCTTCCTTTACACACCCTCATATATAGCCAATTAATAAATGGGGAAATGCAGTTTCCCATGCCTGACTGCAGTGGGAAGAAGATGGCCAGGAAATTGATCCAAAAAGAGAGAATGTAAAGGGGGCAAGTTAAAAGACATTGTCAAAGTTCAGATGTGGAAATTGAAGGGTTGGCAGTTAAATGAATTAATCTTACCAGAATCAGTGATTATTCTGCATGTATGAGGATTGTGAAGGTCACAAGCATACAAAAATAATGCAGTGAAGGCAATGGACATCACATTAGTCTTGCAAAAAAAAAAAAAGAAGTGTTTGCTTCTGTCTACAAGCTCTTGATTAGGGTAAATTGAAAGGTCCCATGCATAAAAGTAATCCTTGATGAATGACATCAATTTTTTTAAGAGTTGCTTGGGAAGCTGAGGAATATACTTAGTTCCAGTAGTCAAGATTGGACAGAATTAGGGCTGAATGAAATACTAAGAAAGATTTGCCTCTCAACTTTCCAATTAAAATGGACTAAAACTTTTAAAACCCCCTCCTAGGATTGAACCTGATTGTCTCCCAGGCTTTGTAGGATCCCTACAGATTTAGCACTTCTCCCTTAAATGAAATAAAATATTAGGTTGGTTCAGCTGAGCAAGACCAGTGGCTCTTAGATAATGTGGGACTGCCATGATCAATTGAAACCATGTACATATCTCACTCACAGACACCTCATTGTAAAATGCCTGGCACTGCTCTACAAAAATTTTCAAGTTGCTTGTCAGTTCACCATATTTTAACCCTTTCAGGGTTTCCAACATACTAGTACGTCTTACGCACCAGGGTTATTGACGTACTAGTATACGTGAATTCTAGCGCCTTCAAATCTAGTGAGAGAAAGCTGGTAGGCCTAGATATGAAAGAATGGGTCTATGTGGTCAGTGTGCACAGTATAAAAAAAATCCTGCAGCACACAGTGCATAATGAGAAAAAACTTGACAGTGTTTTTGGTTTAAAACTGCGACTTTGCAGCGTATTTTCATATGGAATTTATGGTTGTATTCTAGTTTTCCTGGTCTCATTTTATAGAATGGAAGACATACTCCAGAAATTGAGATGATTTTGATTGGTTTCACAATGAAAAGTACAGTGGTCCCTCAATAACCGTCCGGCCTGAAAGTCGTCCGTTTCGGAAATAGTCCTGTTTTTTCGTTAAAATATTGGCTTGCAAATGGCCCGGTAACTTGCTAATAGTCCTTCGTCCCGGACGTGTACTCACGCTCTGAGCCGCCTCGGCCTTTCCTTCCCAGCCAGTGTGCCATTGTTTACCAGTGAGCGATGGTTGCCTCACGTGCTCCAGCGAAATATTTCATAATATTCCATTTATTTTAGTGCTTGCAAGTTATTTAAGTGCTAAATAAGCTACCATGGCTCCAAAGAAAGCTGCTAGTGCCAAGCCTTTGGTAAAGAAGGTGAGAAATACGATTGAATTTAAGAAAAACATCATTGAACAATATGATAGTGGCGTACGTATGGGCGAACTGGCCAGGATGTATAACAAATCCCGTACAACCATATCTTCCATCATAGCCAAGAAAAAGGAAATCAAGGACACTGTTGTTGCAAAGAGGGTAAATATGCTAACAAAAATGAGATCACCAGTACTCGAAGATGTTGAGAAGTTATTATTGGTGTGGATAAATGAGAAACAATTAGCAGGAGATAGTCTTATGACGTCGCTTATTTGTGAAAAGGCTAGGCAGTTGCATGACGATTTGGTAAAACAATTGCCTGCAACTAGTGGTGATGTGAGTGAATTTAAGGCCAGCAAAGGCTGGTTTGATAGATTTAAGAAGCGTACTGGCATACACAGTGTGGTAAGGCATGGTGAGGCTGCCAGTTCGGACCACAAGGCGGCTGAAAAATATGTGCATGAATTCAAGGAGTACATAAACAGTGAAGGACTGAAACCTGAACAAGTGTTCAATTGTGATGAAACAGGCCTCTTTTGGAAGAAAATGCCAAAGAAAAGGCGCTGCCAGGACACAAGCCTATGTAAGACAGGCTGACGCTAATGTTCTGTGCTATTGCTAATGGGGATTTCAAAGTGAAGCCGTTACTAGTGTACCATTCTGAAAATCCCAGAGTGTTCAAGAAAAACAATGTTATGAAGAGTAAATTGTGTGTGTTTTGGAGATCTAATAGTAAGGCATGGGTCACAAGGGACATTTTCGTAGAGTGGTTCAATGAAGTGTTTGGCCCTAGTGTGAAGAATTACCTCCTGGAAAAGAAATTGGATCTCAAGTGCCTCCTAGTAATGGACAATGCACCTGCTCATCCTCCAAACTTGGATGACCTAATTCTGAAGGAGTTTGGGTTCATCACAGTAAAGTTCTTGTCCCTGAATACCACTCCTCTCCTCCAGCCCACGGACCAGCAGGTCATTGCAAACTTTAAAAAACTCTACACCAAAACATTGTTTGAAAGGTGCTTGAATGTGACCTCAGACACTCGCTTGACCCTACGAGATTTTTGGAAAGAACACTTCAGTATTCTCCATTGCGTAAGCCTTATAGGTAAGGCTTGGGAGGGAGTGACTACCGGGACTTTGAACTCTGCTTGGAGAAAATTGTGGCCAGATTGTGTCCACAAGAGGGATTTTGAAGGGTTTGGGGCTGACCCTGATGATCCTATGTCGGTTGTTAAATCCATTGTGGCACTGGGGAGTTCCATGGGGTTGGATGTGAGTTTGGAGGATGTGGAAGAGTTGGTGGAGGACCACAACGAAGAGCTAACCACTGAGGAGCTGCAAGAGCTTCAGCAGGAAGAGCAGCAGATCGCAGCTCAGAATCTTGCTGCAGAGGAGGAGGAAGAGAGATGGAGGAAGGTGCCTTCTTCAGAAATTAAGATTTTTGAAATGTGGGGTAGGATGGAAAGATTTATGGAGAAACATCACCCAGAGAAGGATGTTGCAAGCCATATCGGCAACTTGTACAGTGACAAAGTCTTGGCCCATTTTAGGGAAGTTTTAAAGAGACGCCAGAAACAGAGCTCTCTGGACAGTTTTTTTGCGAGACAGGACTCCAGTGACTCTCAAGGTAGTCCTAGTGGCATTAAGAAACAGAGAAGAGAAGTAACCCCAGAAAAGCAATTGGTACCTGAGGTGTTGATGGAAGAGGATTCCCCTTCCATCAAATTGGGCAAAATCGCCGATGTGTAAACATCATCGAGACTGCGAACTTCGTGATAGCATAATTCCGTAAGTTTTCCATCAAATTTCATACTTTTGCTGTCATTATGATCAGGAAAAGATTCTCTATCATTTCGTAAGAAAAAATAATTTTTTTTTCCGAAAAATTTTCGATCTTGAAAACAAGTTTAGGAGAGGGCCTCTCGACCCTGAATGGGTTAATAGATGGTCCTGTTTATCATTGGCATGCTGAATTCACTTCCTATGTTTCTGATTCTTAATGGAAACTGACTTGCTGTACCCACTTTTATTTTATTTTATCCCTACCCCCAATAACCCTTGGACACTCCTGCTCCTCACTCCTTCCTAACCCCCACATATTCATCCTTAAGCACATCCCTCCCTGCAGCACTATATGATCCTTTCAGGTTTAGTGCTTAGATTATATTATCAACAATTGAAGAGAAGGCCTAGAAATCTGACTGTAGCACATACCAAGATGGGGAGCTAAACAGGTAGGAGGTTTGCACGCAACATTGTACACAGGGTGAGTGTCTGGCATGGTGGTGGTCAAGTACATGCTAGTGATGCTGTGTTTACCTAATGTGATACTTCTTTTAAAGCCTTGCCCATCGTTCTTGGGGTGCTGATAGACAACCCCTTTGTTGTCTTCATTCTGTCCTATCTTATTTAAATTGGACTATGGCAACCAGCTGTATCCGGGCAAACCTAGAGGATGTTCTGGGAATCAATGCCCCCATGACCCATTACTCCCAGTGGATCAGGACCTTATCAACTAGGCTGTTACTGTTGGCCGCATGCACTCCAACATGCGAATCACAGCCTGGCTGATTGGGCACTGGCTTTAGGTGTCTATTAAGTTCTCTCTTGAAGACAGTTAGGGGTCTTATTGGTAATTCTTCTTATGTATGACGGGAGGCTGTTAAACAGTTCTGGGCTCCAGACACTTGTTGTTTTCTTTTAGCGGTCTCATGGCACCCATGCTTTTCATTGGTGGCACATCACACCTTCTGCTGAGTCTCTCTGATTTCTGAGTGTAGATTTGGGACCAGTCCCACTAGGATTTTTCAGGTGTAGATTATGATGTGTCTTTCTCCTCTGGATTCCAGGGAGTACAGGTCAAGGGACTTCAAACATTCTCAGTACATTATCTAGATCTGCAATTTCACCTGCCTTGAATGGGGCTGTTAGTGTACAGCAGTGTTCTAGCCTAGAGAGAATAAGTGACTTAAAGAGGATCATCATTGGCATGCCATGTCATCCCTTGTTAAAAAGTTTTGTTATCCATCCTGTCATTTTCCTTGCAGATATGATAATGACACTGTTGTGCTCCTTGAAGGTGAGATCCTTTGACATAGTCACTCTCAAACCCTTCACATTAGTTAGTTACTCTCAAGCCTTTCACATTAGTTTTTCGCTCTGTTCTGTAGTTAGAACTTGTTGTACGTATATTCTGTGCATTATTTCTTCAGGTTTTCCATACAACAGTAACTGAGATTTGCCCTAATTGAACATCATATTGCTTTCTGTGGCCCATTGGAAAACTTGGTTTATATTCGCTTGGAGATTTACTGTGTCCTCAGTAGATGACACATTCATGCAGATTCTGTTATCATCTGCAAAGGAAGACACATCACTGTCTGTCAAATATGAGGATGAGGAAGAAGCTGGGGTGAATCTTGTACCTTGTGGAACAGAGCTCTTCACTTAACTTTTTGTTTTTTAGTTAAAAAGTTAAAGATCCATCTGCCCACTTTTCTAGTTACTAATTTAGAACACATTTTGTGTGCTATTACACCATGATTTGCAAAGTCTGTGTACATGTATACTACAGCTACATTCTGATTGACCTCCTGTGCATCCAAGATCATGTCATAGTGGTCCAGTAGTTGTGAGAGGCAGGAGCGACCTGCTCTAAACCTGTGTTGCCCTGGGTTATGCAGTTGTTGGGAGTCCAAGTGGTTGAGTCATGCTTCTTAGAACCCTTTCAAATATTTTTATAATGTGGAATGCTAGTGCTGTTGATCTGTAAGTCTTTGTTATTGCTTCGCTGCCACCTTTATGGAGTGGGCTACATCCATTGTTTTTAGCAACTGGAGGATGACCTCTGTGTCCAGGCTCCCTCTCCATAGCAAAAGGGGTTTCTTGCAGTTCTTGATGAACCTGGCATTCCACAAGTCTGGGCTTGTGGCAGGGTGCATGGGCATGTTATATCAGAAGTTTGGCATATATTGACAAGGTTTTGAGACTCGTTCATGAAAAATTCACACTTGTTGTTGATCTTTATTTAGTTTGTTTAATGGCTCACTGAACACAATCATACTGAGACTTAGTATCTCACTCATTTTTTTGCTGTCCTCCATGTAAGTCCCATCTTGTTTGAGCAAGGGCCTGATACTGGATGTGATTTTTACCTAGTCTTCCACTATTAGACTTTATTTCTTTCATCATCAAGGGTTACATTTGTGTCTAGGTGCTTTTAATTCCTCCTCATTTGAGAGCCTGTATATGGAGGCGAATGTTCCATCTCTGCAAGATTGATATGATGTTCATTATCTCCATGACCTTTACAATGATGGTAATGGATGTTAATAGAATTTCACTTTTTGATAGCTACCCCTATTTACTACTACCGTTTCCTCTTCATATTCATAAACTCTATTGGCTTCCCTTAATTTGCCTCCTTTCTGTCCATTCAGCACCCTTTCTTTTCCCTTGGGAAGTTCCAATGATTTGTGTCTGTTCTTCCCTGCTTCCATGTATGAAAGCTTAGTTACCTACTAAAGCTTCACACTCACTCTTTCTTAACAACTTCCATTCTCAGTCTCATGCCATTGCAGTGTACACTGTTGTTCTAAGTCCTCTGAAGGTGTCAGGTATGCAGCAGTTTTTCTGGACAGAATTATATGAGGTCATTTACTAGATTCGTCAAGTATTTGAACAGCTGAGTTGTAAGCAATTCTCATGGCATCTTATATATTGCATCAATGCCTGCCTTTGTCATTTCTAGTAGTTTGACTCCCACAGCATGTTACAGGCTATCCAGAAATTTGATTCCCCTCATACCATTGTCTTGCATATACAACTTTAGTTATGCCACATTTCTAGTAAACGTGAAGATGTCGTTTACAACTGGGCCCCTGGACATGATGTTCTGGGTAACGAAGAGGCAGACTGCCACTTGGTCAGGAGTTCTTAATTTTTTACATGGGGCATTTCTTTCTCTGAGCATTTTTGGGCAAATTAGGTCAAATTTTTATCCCAGGATGTGATCCACACCAGTTGACTAACACCCAGGTACCTATTTTACTGCCTGGTGTTTCCACCCATGCCAGAAATCAAACTCAGACCCTCAGCGGAAACACTGGCCGTGTTTCCTTACACCTGTTGTCCCTGTTCACCCATCAGTAAAATGGGTACCTGGGTATTAGTTGACTGGTGTGGGTTGCATCCTGGGACAAAAATTTACCAAATTTGCCCGAAATGCTGTGCATAACGGGGCTTTCTGTATATTAGCATGTCATTGATATCAGCTAGGTCTGTGTACCTTGTTCATGTACTTGTAGAAATAATGGTATTATTATTATTGTATTAATGGTACATATTAATTTGTAAGGCTTGTAAATAAATTTTTATTTAATTTTAATTTAAATATGCAATCTTTGATAGCCTTACATGTCATTCTTTTTCTTAGGCAATTTTAATTCATTTGCTCTCAGAAAAGTTAGTTTCAGATCAAGCATATTGCAGTGCACACACCCTACCCTGCAGCACTGTATGACCCTGGTGGGTTTAGTGCTTAGGTTTGTTGATGATGATAATAATCTGGGAAAGGCTAGAGTCTTTCTTACCCCTTTTTTCCAAATAGACACAAGCTGCAGTATGGTGGAGTACGCGTGGAAAGGCTGGACATTATTACCTTTACCTTTGATATACCTTTGATGAGTTTCAAAAGTTTCACTACTCTTGTTGCTGACCCTTGTGGGTTTAGCTCTTAGTTAATAATTATAATAATAATTAATAATGGACATTGTTGTACACAAGAAGTGTGTTTTTATTATAAGATTTGTCAGGAAAGAGGTCTAATGATTGTAAAAGAATATAACTAGAGACAGAATATCCAACTGTATCACATGGTTTAGGTTCTTGAAGACAAATGAATGCAAGGGAAAACCAACACAGGATTTGCATCGAAAATATTCTCACTCTGAAGTATCCTCGTCTTCTAATATTCCATTGTTAGCAGAAAGTTGACATAATACACAACAGGGATGTCTTTCTTACTATAATTTCTCTAAGCAATTTTTGTCTTCATGTCTGTATCACTTCATGATAACATATGGTGTTAAAGAGTAAACCACCATTCTTTAAATTCTGCAGGTCACAGCCCCTCACACTTGCTGATTTATGCAGAGTTGATATACGGTGTCGGCTTGGTGAGAGGATCCAAGCAAGCCTTGAAGTCTCTTCTCTACCTCCAAGAGTAGTAAGATTTCTTATGTTAGAAGATGTAGCAGAGGTGGATCTCTGACAGCCACTACAATTTTAGGAACATGAAATTTTAGTAATATTTGAGTATATTGAAGGTAAGGTATAATTATGTGATGTGTAAGTGTCAGACATTAATGTAAAGATTGTGTTAACTTGTCCTTTCATATTTTCTTATTTCTCCCTTTACTTTTTTGAGAGAAACCAACAGTTAAACTAGTATTACTTGACCACTCATTAGAGCTAGTGGTTATACTGTACCTTGTGTTTTATTTATACTGATCACTTGCCTTACTTCTGCTGTATTAGTTTTACTTAGTAATACAGATTATTTTGCTAGCAAGTTTGGGACAAAGGTAAAGCCCAGTCTTGGGTAGGCTTTCTAATATTTAATGTTCCTAAGATATAAAAGGTGCTTTTGGATTTAGTAAGATTTGTTTGGATACAAACCAATGATTAAATGAAGAATCTCAAATTTTATTTTTCATCTGAATTTACTCTATGGGTTACATATCTTTTCTTAACTTTCATTGTCTTTTTTGGTGAAGCCAGTGAAGAAATCTAGTTTTTCCAGTTATATTTTAATCATAATAATTCAAAATATTTGAGTAATTGTTTAATGCTTTACTAACAAATAGTCATTTATTGTAGTCCCTTGATATTTGTTACTTACTCTCTATAATTTTTAGCATTCCAATTTTTGCTCTTGTAACACAAAAGTTACATACACTGTCTGCAGAATTATAATCTACGTTTATTTACAAGTAATAACATTATTTTTAACCCTTTCAGGGTCCGTCCCGTAGATCTACGGCTTTACGTTCAGGGTCCAAACCATAGATCTACGTCATGAGCTCAGCTCACTCTGATAAACTGTGAGTGGTACATTTGGGCCTAGATATGAGAGAATACATCTATGTAGTATGTGTGCACCACATAAAACAAATCCTGCAGCACATTGTGTATAATGAGAGAAAAAAAACTGAGACCATGATTTTCGATTAAAACAGTGACTTTGCAATGTTTTTTCGTACGTTTTTTATAGTTGTATTTGCGATTTCTTGGTCTCATTTGATAGAATGGAAGGCATATTACAGAAATAGAGATGATTTTGATTGGTTTTAGCACTGGAAATGGCTTGAAACTGAGCTCAAAGTAGCAGAAATGTTAAATTTTTGCCGATATTCAAGAGTAAACAAACGACCTCACACGTCTAATACACACCAGCTGGTGGGTCTAATATGCATTCACAAATATGGTGATGATATTTATACAATTATTACAGTATTGCATAACAGTAAATCTTCTATTTTTTGGTGTGAATAAAAATTCATTATGTGAATAAAAAATCAAAATGAAATTTATTTGTAAAGCCTCAAAACATAACTAATGAGCAGAGGAAATGTTAGTTTAGTTCCAGGAATACCTACATTGTTTATTCTGGACCCTATTTTGAAATTGGAATATTTTGAACTTTGTGTTAAATTGGCCAAATTAACAATTTCCGATCACTTTAATTTGTAGTTGAAACAGTTGACTTGGCGAATTCTTGTGCTCAATCGATAGAATAGAAGTAATACTAGTGAAATAGCTAAGAATTTGGTCGACTGGAATAATATAATTGGCCTAAAATGGGAGTCAAAGTCGGCAAAATCGCCGATTTGTAAATATCACTGACACATCAAAATTCGCGAGAGCATAATTTCGTCAATTTTCCATCAAATTTTGTACTTTTTGTTTTATTACCTTCACAAAAAGATTCTCTACCATTTCATAAGAAAAAATAACATTTTTTTTTTTTTAAATTCTTGGACACTGGGGCACCACTTCAGATTTGGGCCTTGGACCCTGAAAGGGTTAAATATGCCCAGTTAACCCTTTCAGGGTCCAGAGGCCAAATTTCAAAGTGCTCACCAGGGTCCAAGAATTTTCCCCAAAAATTTTTTATTTTTTCTTATGAAAAGGTAGAGAATTTTTTTCTGAAGGTAATAAAACAAAAAGTACGAAATTTGATGGAAAATTGACGAAATTATGCTCTCACGAATTTTGACGTGTCAGCGATATTTATGCATCGGCGATTTTGCCGACTTTGACTCCCATTTTAGGCCAATTACATTATTCCAGTCGACCAAATTCTTAGCTATTTCACTAGTATTACTTCTATTCTATCGATTGAGCACAAGAAATCACCAAGTCAACTGTTTCAACTACAAAATAAAGTGATCTGAAATTGGTAATTTGGCCAATTTAACATAAAGTTCAAAATATTCCAATTTCAAAATAGGGTCCAGAATAAACAATGTAGGTATTCCTGGCACTAAACTAACATTTCCTCTGTTCATTAGTTACGTTTTGAGGCTTTACAAATAAATTCTGTTTTGATTTTTTATTCACATAATGAATTTTTATTCATACCAAAAAATAGATTTACTGTTACGCAATATTGTAATAATTGTATAAATATCATCACCACATTTGTGAATGTATATTAAACCCACCAGCTGGTGTGTATTAGATGTGTGAGGTCGTTTGTTTACTCTTGAGCTCAGTTTCAAGCCATTTCCAGTACTAAAACCAATCAAAATCATCTCTATTTCTGTAATATGTCTTCCATTCTATCAAATGAGACCAAGAAATCGCAAATACAACTATAAAAAATATACAAAAAAAAACACTGCAAAGTCGCTGTTTTAATCGAAAATCATGGTCTCGGTTTTTTTTCTCTCATTATACACTGTGTGCTGCAGGATTTGTTTTATGTGCTGCACACATACCACATAGATGTATTCTCTTATATCTAGGCCCAGATTTACCACTCACTGCTTATCAGAGTGAGCTGAGCTCATGGCGTAGATCTACAGTTTGGACCCTGAACGTAAAGCCGTAGATCTACAGCACGGACCCTGAAAGGGTTAATAGACAGTGATTTATGGAGATATTCTTTGGCAATTCCTGCACCTCTAATTTGGGCAGTTTTTAGCAACATATTGTTCATGTTACCATAATCATATCAAATATGTACTACAGTGTTCTCAAAGAATTGTACTCTGCAGAAAAATTTTTCATTTGAATGTTAGACCAGATTATTCGATTACAAATTCCCTCTGCTAATGAATAAAGCTAGTCTCATGACCTCACTTGCTTATGTGCAAAATTTAAAATACAGTATATAGTATTTTCAAATTGCTGAATCATTTCCTTTGAAAAATGTAGATCATTACACACTATTTTAATGCAGTATTCAAAATATATAGTTTTCTTTCCCTCCTCTCCTCCCCCCCTCTTTTTTATTATTTCATTTGTAATCAGCACTGAATTAGGTGGGCAGCTTTCTAGGGCACAATGGATATGCTGTCTGCTTAATATGGCACCTGCTTTATGTAGCTCTAGATTATTGTGTCATTAGTAAATGGCCGGGCCAGGAAATCTGAAAATAACATGAACTGTAAATTTTTATATACTGTATGTACATGGGTAGAATTTGCTGTAGTATTTGTGTGTATGCTTACACATTCAGCATAATTTCTTACCCTGAGGAATACTTTTTATAATAGAGCATTTTAACGTAAACTCTGCACGGGAAACTTAGCCTTGTACCAGGGACCACTATCATTTTTGCCTGGAAACATAACAGACTAGGGAGATTTATATATTTTTATAGCGATGTAGAAGTAAATATAAACATGGAGCTGTAATGTTTTAATGATCAATAATGTTTTTACTCTGTTATTTAAAATCTCTCTCTACATTTAAAGGAAAGTTGATTTTTTTTAAAACTACTTATGAAGAAAAAATTAAGAAAGTGCCTAGGAATATATGAAGTAAATCAGAGTTGGCACATCTCTGTTGTACACTGAATGAAAGTTCATGTATTGATGATATTAGTCCATCCTTAAGTTCTGTTAGTTTTTTCTGTTTACTTAATATATATACAATGATCTATTGCACAGTGGCCACAATCTTGTGTATTAGTCATCTTAGTAATTGAGAGGGATGATCTTCCTGTCTGTTATATATTGTTATACCAAGTCTTGGACAAGTGTCTTCCCAGGAAGCTCAATTATTTGAATGTATGTTTGCAGGTGTACATACCTATTTGTATATGCAACAAATGGGTAACTCAAGAACTAAATCTACCATAGAATTTTATAAACTAGTAGTAAATTGTTAAGTCTGGAATATTTATAAAAAGTTATATAATCTTGCAAAATATGGTATAAAGTGAAAATTTCACTTGAAACCACTATATAATTTATAGGTAACTAAGCTGTATATAGTACAATGCTTTACCATGCTTACAGTGTAATATATTGTGTTTAATAGTAGTTATTGTGAAAATTAAAAAAAAAAATATTAATGAACTGGGGCTTATTTAATACCTCTGCTTGAAAATTTTTGCAGCTCATGATAGGGCTATAAAATTCCTAGAAGTGGCACTCCTGGCAAGTCCTACAGATAACCAACATGATGTGTGTGTGTTTGCTATTTCTTGTTTTTCATTTTAAATCCCTTCAAACTTCTTTGTCTTGTATTTTTCTCTTCATATTATTACACAGTTATGTAGACCCCATGACTAGGACTACTGTTGGGTATCATTGAACCCAGTGTAAAATTTGTTTGTGAAAACTTTCATAAAATGTGTGTGTACATTAGTTGTATGTTTTCATGAAACACTGGTGTATATTTTGAATTACAGATAGTGGAAAATATTGCATTCATATGTCAAGCACTTATAGGCGAGTACTAATTTTTGACATATATTTGCACTTACCTGAGATAACCTTTTTTGTGCAAACAAGTCTGTTTATTTCGTCTACTGACTCAAACTTTTAACCTTGCTTTTTCAGCCAGTCTGTAAAATTATTTTGTATAATGAATTATTATTATAATCAAAAAGAAGCGCTAAGCCACAAGGACTATACAGCGCTGCAGGGCAGGAAGGAAGCGAGGGCATCAGGTGGCAAAAGGGAGATGGATGAGTAATAGGTTACGGATAACAGCGGGGCAGTGGATGGTGAAAGGGTAAAGGGCAGCAAGAGACTGAACTAGAAAGGGCTGAGGGAAGTGCGAAAAGTAACATCAGAGTTTGTGGAGTAAATCAGTCGTTGTCAAGAAGTCAATGAGAGAGTCAGGATTAAAGGAGGGTCCATCAGCAAGAAGGGAAGGTAAAGAGAGAGTAGTAGAACGAAGACGACGTTGGAGGTAAATTCTGCGTGCTCGTTGATAGAGGGGGCAGTCTAACAGAATGTGGCTAATCGATACTGGAACTTGACACTGCTCACAGAGAGGAACAGGGTGCCTCTCCATGAGATACCCATGAGTAAGACGAGTGTGGCCAATGCGAAGGCGGGAGAGAGTGGTCTCCCAACCTCGGCACTGATGACAAGAAGACGGCCAGTAACCTATGCTCGGTTTAATAGAATGAAGTTTGTTACCGAGCAGAGTTGACCAACGTTGTTGCCAACGGGTGCGAAGGTGGGTAGCTATTGCAGCAAAATAGTCCAGAAATCGAACACCTCGATAGGAAATTGGTAGGTCATGTACTGCTGACCGCACAGCAGTGTCTGCCTGTTCATTGCCCTGTACGTCGACATGACCAGGGACCCAACAAAAAACAATATCTTTATGTTTGGTAGAGATACGGCATAGCCAAAGTTGGATACGGAGAACTAGGGGATGAGATGTATCAAATTTTCGTATAGCCTGTAGAGCACTAAGGGAGTCTGAGACTACTACAAATGATGACACAGGCATAGATGCGATACGAATAAGTGCTGCAAGAATGGCATACAGTTCAGCAGTAAAAATGCTAGCTGAAGATAGTAAATGCCCCCGCACGACGCTGTCCGGAAACACTGCTGCGAATCCAACGCCGTCTGAAGACTTAGAGCCATCTGTGTACACAGCGGTGGCATGAGAATGGGAGTGGAAGTGATCAAGAAAAAGAGAGCGGGAAGCCACCGTAGGCAGTTGAGCTTTCGAGCAAGGGAGTGAGAAAGAACAGACCCGAACAGCTGGAACTTCCCAGGGGGGTAGGGAAAAGTGAGATGCTACATGAACATATAAAGGTGGTAACTGAAGGGAAGACAAGAGTGAATGTAGGCGAAGAGAAAAGGGACGGAGCAAACAGGGGCGGCGAACGAATAAAGAATGTCTACTAATATCGGTGACCATTCTATAAATGGAAGGATTGTGTAGATCGTGAGAGCGTACATAGTAGCGAAGGCAATGGGCATCACGGCGATCAGACAAGGATGGAACATTTGCTTCTGTATAGAGGCTCTCAACAGGGGAAGAGCGAAGAGTTAAGGCTAGAGAGAGTAGCAGGAGAGGCCGCGGAATAAATCTGGTCACCATAATCGAGTTTCGATAAAACGAGGGCTGAATGTAGGCGAAGCAGAGTTCGATGATCAGCTCCCCAGGAAAGATGAGCAAGGGTTTTAAGAAGGTTTAGCCGGCTGTGACAAGTTGCCTTCAGAGAGGTAATGTGAGGTTTCCAGGATAACCGACGGTCAAAGAGAAGGCCTAGAAACCTGACTGTATCACGTTCGGGGATACGGGAGCCATAGAGATACAAAGGATGATCGGAGATAACAGAGCGTCTAGTGAACGTAATTTGGTGAGTTTTGGTACTTGAAAATTTAAACCCATGCGTGGTGGCCCAAGTGGAAACACGGTCGACCGCATGCTGGAGAGAAACTGCAATAAGGTGACAGTCAGCGCCTGCACAAGCAATAGCGAAGTCATCAACATAGAGTGATGACCAAATATTGGGTGGAAGAACAGAGGCCAAATCATTTATAGCAAGGAGAAAAAGTGTTGTGCTTAGAACACATCCCTGAGGGACACCTTCAGCTTGGACGAAGTCCGGGGAAAGAACATTATTGACTCGAACACGGAAATGTCTGTCAGTTAAAAAGTTCTTAAGGAAGGATGGTAGATTGCCTCGGAGGCCTAAGGAATGGGCCTGGGCCAAAATATTATACCTCCAAGTTGTGTCATATGCCTTCTCAAGGTCAAAAAATATGGCAATAACTGAGTGATTATTCGCAAAGGCATTACGAACATACGTATCCAAGCGTAGTAAGGGGTCTATGGTAGAACGACCCTTACGAAAGCCATATTGACTAGCGGAGAGACTGTTGTGAGTCTCTAAATACCACATTAAACGTCGATTTACGAGGCGTTCCATCACTTTGCAAACTGCACTAGTAAGAGCGATGGGGCGATAGTGGGAGGCATCATGTCCTGTAGTACCCGGTTTGCGGAAAGGGAGAACAATGGCAGATTTCCACAGCTGGGGAAGAACTCCTTGTGCCCAAATAAGATTGAAGAGGTGTAAGAGGACTACAAGGGCTGACCGATGTAAATGTTGTAACATACGAATATGAATGTCGTCAGGCCCAGCTGCCGATGATCGGCAAGCTGAGAGCGTTGCCTCCAGTTCTTGAAGTGTAAAAGGCACATTTTACTGTTCTTCTCTGAGAGAAGAAAAGTCCAAGGGTACTAACTCTCTGGCAGACTTTGAGGAAAGAAACGAGGGGCATAGATGGAGCCCTCGGGAAATACGGACCAGATGTGTGCCAAGTTCAATGGCAACGTCGAGAGGGTTTGCTACATCAACACCAGTGACCTGTAGAACAGGAGCCGGGTCAGGAGAGTATTTACCACTCAATTTCCTCACTTTTTTCCAGACTGCACTCATAGAAGAAGCAGAGGTGATGGTGGAAACATAGTCTCGCCAACAAGTGCGTTTAGCTTCACGGATGACACGGCGAGCGATCGCACGCTTCTGCTTAAAATCAACAAGTCTCTCAGGGGTTCTATTGTACCGGTACCTGCCCCATGCAGCACGTTTCAAACGTACTGCACGAGCACAAGCAGGGGACCACCAAGGCACGCACTTCTGAGAATGCCTGCCTGAGGTTTGGGGTATAGAATGAGAAGCTGCGGTATAAACTGATGTCGAGAAGATGTGTAGGAGCTCATCAATGGAGGATGAAGAAGGAACCTCACTAAAAGCAGTGAGGTGTGAGTAAAGATCCCAATTTGCCCGATCAAATTGCCAGCGAGGGCTACGGAAAGGTGGTGAATAGGAAGGAGAAGTAAGAATGATCGGAAAATGATCGCTGTCATGTAAGTCTGGTAGAACAGACCAGGTGAAGTCTAGTGCAGTGGAGGAAGAGCAGACTGATAGATCGATGCAAGAGAGAGTATGAGTACGAGGATCAAAATGGGTGGGAGTACCCGTATTTAAAACATGGAGGGGGTGAGAGGCGAGAAAAGCCTCCAACTGAATGCCACGTGAGTCACAATGAGACCCCCCCCAGAGGAAATGGTGGGCATTAAAATCACCAAGTAACAGAAGTGGTGGTGGTAAGGATGAAACAAGAAAGGCAAAGTCTGGGATAGAAAATGCTCGAGAAGGAGAGAGATACAAAGAACATATTGTAAACCACTTATTCAAGTGGATACGGGCTGCAGTGTAATGCAGCGAGGTATGGACAAATAGTTGACAGTACGGAATATCATTGCGTAGAAGAAGGGCACTTTCATTAAAGGTCCCATCTGAGAAAGGATCCGAAGAATACAATAAATTATAGCCTGAGATAGGTTGGAAAACAGCCGAGTGTAATTTTGGTTCTTGTAAGCAAGCACCAACAGGGGAAAACCTAGAAAGCAACATCTGAAGCTCACCCCGATTACCCCTGAGGTCGCGGATATTCCACTGTAAATAGGCCATGATTGGCGATGAAGAAAATATCAGGAATCTGTAGGTAAAGGCACCTACGGACTAGAGGGGTTAGAAAAGTCAACGTGTGGTGCCATTGGAAGATGTTCAAGTAGCGAAGGAACGGAGCGTTGCGAAGAATGGGGTTGTGAAGATGGAGGAGAGGGAAGAGAAGGAACAGGAAGTGAATCAGTGTCCATTGAAGGTTTAGTCTCTGCAATATATTCTGAAATGGCTTCAAGTGTTTCTGAATTCAAAGATGTATGGGAGACCATATTGGAGATAGGAGGAGGAGGGTGAGTAAAGATTGGGACAGTAATGGACTGTACCAAAGTAGAGGGGGAGGGAAAAGTGTAAGGGACTGGAGATGAAGTGTGGGGGGGACAGAAGAGGCAGAAACCTGGGAGGTGGCAGAAGAGGGAGAAACTTGGGAGGGGACGGAGGTGGAAGGCATAGTATGAGGAGGAGGGTGAATCTCCACACTTGTAATAGAGCCAGAGAGAGGGGAAGAACTAGGTACAGAGACTGGAAAGGTCAAGTGTGGAGGTGGAAGAAGGGAAGGAAGGGGCAAAGAAGATTTGAGCAATGTGGATTTTTTGGACTTCTGAGTAGAGGGGCGATTGGTATTAGGTGTCGTACGAGGTCTTGTCGATACTGGGGCTTGTGAGGAAGGACGCGAAGATGTGAGAACAGACTGAGTTGTAGTCGGGATGTCAGAGCCAAGGACAGCAAAATGATTAGATGCCGTAGTGGCTATGGGAGGGGTAACAACAGAGGAGGCTGCAGAAGATGGGACCCCAGAAGTGGGGGGATGTTTGGAAACACGAGAATAAGAAACACGGGGTAGTCTCCCTTGGAGGCGGAGATGAGTAACTGCCATAGCATAAGGGAGACCTTCTGCCTCTTTGAGGCAACGGATTTCACGTTCATTTAAGTAGACCTGGCAACGGCGGGAGTACGAAGGGTGAGCTTCATTACAATTAAGGCAAGATGGAGGTTGACTGCAAGATGTATTAGAATGGTCGTCGGCACCACAGACTGGGCATTCGGCCATAGATCTGCAATATTTCGCTGGGTGACCAAAATGCCAGCAATTTCTACATTGTTGCAAGGGTAACGTCTCCGCCCCCGGGCAGGAAGGACATAAGTGTCTACTTTGAGGATTGGGAGATCCTGGAGTTCCAGCTGTTCAAAAATGTCATTGCCACATGACTGGAAATTCTGTTGGACTATGGTATGGGGCAGAATGACAGTACCACTACAAGAATTGAGAGAAAGATGTTTTTCAATAGTGATAGGAGTAGTATCGATATTCGAAAGGAGAGAAAGATCATGAGCTTGGGTAGCATTCTGGACAGTGACGATGCGCGTACCGCTCTTGAGAGCGTGAAATGAAATATCTCTGCCAACATGACGCAGGAGCGCTTTGCCAATACTATGGTCAGAAAGGTAGGCAGAAGAAGAAGTTGGTCTTAAAGTAAAGAATTTAGTCCATTGTGTGGTCCGAAACTGAGCGTGGAGAGGGAGTGCTTGACGTGTCGGTCTTTTCCGAGTAGAATGGGAAGGTAACGAAGGAGCATCATCAGGAGATTGACGTTGGCGTTTAGGAGTAGGACCGGAGTTGGTCCGGCATGAAATGGGCGGGCGATTCGAAAATTGCCGTACCGTAGAGGGAAAAGCCGGAAGCATAGTCAAAGGAGAGCGGAGTTCAGACAAATCGAAGGAGTCAGTCGAAGCCCCGGTACCTGAAGCGGGTGAGGAAACAGCACCAGCAAGAGGTACAGGGGCATCAGGAGTGTCTGAAGAGTGGTCTAAACACAAGGCAGGGTCAGAATGGGGTGCGGTATCAAGAAGGGGCCCGGGGGTAGTGGTTTCATGGACTAGGGCTGCCAGGGTTAGGTTACTCCTTTGCTTTTTGTTTTTAAGAAAAAAAAAGAAAGAAAAGAAAATAAAAATAAAAAAAAGAATAAAAAAAGGGGGGAGCAGGGAGGAATAGTTCCCAGGAGGAATGAAAGGGCCGGAAATCTCCCTCCGCGCCCAAGAGGACCTCAACACCGCTAGTAGCGCAGATGCAGCATGGAACCCGTGCCATACCCTACCCTTCATGCCAGTAAACCAGCAATCCGGGATAGCAACCTCACATCTGCTGAGCTACCTCGGTGGACAAAAGAGAGGGCGGCCGGATATCCGCCACAAAGCATACCTCCTTCGGCCACCACCCCCGGAATCCGAAAGGTGGCTTCCAGAGATACACCCGTCGCCCGAAAGACACCCAAAGCTACTCCGGGATACAGGAGAGGGATCGGGACATCCCCAGGCAATCCAGATTCCACGGCAAACTACGCCACTGCCAAGAACCTCAACGGAATGGGATGGACCCCGGTGTCCTTTCCCCTACCTAGGAACTAGCGTGCCTGTGAGAGAAATCCCAAAGGCCAAAAAGAGGAAGGGCAAAAGGGAGGGGTGAGGAGGAGGAGGAGGAATGGAAAAAGGGGAGGATGGGATAGGGGAGGGGAGAATGGGGGGGTAATTAGGTTCGGTCTGAGGAAGAAGACCGACAGGACTAATTCCTCAGACCAAGAGCCTCTTCACCACGCCAAGGAGCCCCCCTTGAAGAGGTTGCATAATGAAAACTTTTCAATATTTCATCCATATTGCAGCCATGTCCTTCTCGTCATTTGTAGTTGTTTTAGACTCAAAGTGTATTATAAGCTATCCAGAAATTCAACTTCCCTCATCCCATCATCCTTTGTATACAGCTTTGGCCATGTTGCATTTCTGGCAAGCACAGAGTAGTAGATGTATTTTTGCTGGGTCCCTGGACATGCCTAGGTGGAGGGCAATGAACATGCAGACCGAGTCACTAGGTCAGCTATTTAAGACCTCCAGATTTTCCATGGGGGAATTTCTTACATGGACTATTTTTCAGTGCTCTCTCACCACCTCTACAATTGCTGGCAACAACATTGGTCCATATTGTAAAAGAAATTGTTTTCTTACAAACCATGTTAGGATTCTGGCTGCCATCCTCCCATCATTGTCAGGTTTGGGAGGCTGCACTCTCACATTTACTTATTGGACACTCACAACTCGCTCATGGATATCACACGGAGAAACAACTGGCACTCTATGGGGAAGTGGAACAGAATTCTTCCTCCATAAGCAATGCATGTCGTAAGAGGTGACTGAAATGCTAGGAGCAAGGGGCTAGTAACCCTTCTCCTGTATGCATTACTAAAGTTAAAAAGAAAAACTTTTCTTCTTCTTTTGGGCTACCCTGCTTCAGTGGGATATGGTTGGTGCATTGAAAGAAGAAGAAACAACTGGCACTACTTTGTGTGAGCTGTCAGGTCACAATGTCCATTCAGCATAACTTAATAGACTGTTCTGCCTATTCGAGTGCAAGTAGGATCATATCCGATATCTAAACCACCACCGTACACACTGAACCTCCTTGGCGAAAGGTACAAATTTGATTTTCAACTCAGACTTTTAAAATGAAGCTAACCTATTATGTCAGCTTTGATTTTACTTGCTCTAACCCCTCACCACTGCTAACCCCCTGAACTTTATGCACCTTTACATTTCACTCATTCTTAACTTTCACATACTGTACGTCTACTTCCTCATATTCTTCCCCAAAAGAGGAAATAATGAGGTAGTGTTGTTTAAATCCTGTAACTAAAGTCGATATGGTATTTCTAAGGCTAGACAAATAGTTGCTAGTTATTCACTGACATTGCAAAAGTTAGTGTGCTAATCAGTCAGATTTTTCCTTGTTTTTTCTGTGCATTATTTAACTCATTGCACAAGATTTTCTAGATTTAATTTTAAATCTGCAGTAAATATTTTACAGTTTTTACATTAGTGGCTTTAATTTGTTTGTTAGGTATGTTCATATTGCAAATTACTATTTTTTTTTTTTTTTCCAACAAGTCGGTCGTCTCCCACCGAGGCAGGGTGACCCAAAAAAGAAAGAAAATCCCCAAAAAGAAAATACTTTCATCATCATTCAACACTTTCACCACACTCACACATTATCACTGCTTTTGCAGAGGTGCTCAGAATACAACAGCTTAGAAGCATATACGTATAAAGATACACAACATATCCCTCCAAACTGCCAATATCCCAAACCACTCCTTTAAAGTGCAGGCAATGTACTTCCCATTTCCAGGACTCAAGTCCGACTATATGAAAATAACCGGTTTCCCTGAATCCCTTCACTAAATATTACCCTGCTCACACTCTAACAGTTCGTCAGGTCCCAAGTATCATTCGTCTCCATTCACTCCTATCTAACACGCTCATGCACGCTTGCTGGAAGTCCAAGCCCCTCGCCCACAAAACCTCCTTTACCCCCTCTTTCCAACCCTTTCGAGGACGACCCCTACCCCTCTTTCCTTCCCCTATAGATTTATATGCTTTCCATGTCATTCTACTTTGATCCATTCTCTCTAAATGACCAAACCACCTCAACAACCCCTCTTCTGCCCTCTGTCTAATGCTTTTATTAACTCCACACCTCCTAATTTCCACACTCCGAATTTTCTGCATAATATTTACACCACACATTGCCCTTAGACAGGACATCTCCACTGCCTCCAACCGTCTCCTCGCTGGTGCATTTACCACCCAAGCTTCACATCCATATAAGAGTGTTGGTACTACTATACTTTCATACATTCCCTTCTTTGCCTCCATAGATAACGTTTTTTGACTCCACATATACCTCAACGCACCACTCACCTTTTTTCCCTCATCAATTCTATGATTAACTTCATCCTTCATAAATCCATCCGCCGACACGTCAACTCCCAAGTATCTGAAAACATTCACTTCTTCCATACTCCTCCTCCCCAATTTGATATCCAATTTTTCTTTATCTAAATCATTTGATACCCTCATCACCTTACTCTTTTCTATGTTCACTTTCAACTTTCTACCTTTACACACATTCTCAAACTCATCCACTAACCTTTGCAATTTTTCTTTAGAATCTCCCATAAGCACAGTATCATCAGCAAAAAGTAACTGTGTCAATTCCCATTTTGAATTTGATTCCCCATAATTTAATCCCACCCCTCTCCCGAACACCCTAGCATTTACTTCTTTTACAACCCCATCTATAAATACATGTATATTAAACAACCATGGTGACATTACACATCCCTGTCTAAGACCTACTTTTACCGGGAAGTATTCTCCCTCTCTTCTACACACCCTAACCTGAGCCTCACTATCCTCATAAAAGCTCTTACAGCATTTAGTAACTTACCACCTATTCCATAAACTTGCAACATCTGCCACATTGCTCCTCTATCCTCATATGCCTTTTCTAAATCCATAAATGCAATAAAAACTTCCCTACCTTTATCTAAATACTGTTCACATATATGCTTCAATGTAAACACTTGATCTACACATCCCCTACCCACTCTGAAGCCTCCTTGCTCATCCGCAATTCTACATTCTGTCTTACCTCTAATTCTTTCAATTATAACCCTACCGTATACTTTTCCTGGTATACTCAGTAAACTTATTCCTCTATAATTTTTACAATCTCTTTTGTCCCCTTTCCCTTTATATAAAGGGACTATACATGCTCTCCGCCAATCCCTAGGTACCTTCCCCTCTTTCATACATTTATTAAACAAAAGTATCAACCACTCCAACACTATATCCCCCCCTGCTTTTAACATTTCTGTCGTGATCCCATTAGTTCCAGCTGCTTTACCCCCTTTCATTCTACGTAATGCCTCACGTACCTCCACCACACTTACATTCTACTCTTCTTCACTCCTAAAAGATGGTATACCTCCCTGGCCAGTACATGAAATTACCGCCTCCCTTTCTTCCTCAACATTTAAAAGTTCCTCAAAATATTTTCGCCATCTACCTAATACCTCCCTCTCCCCATCTACTAACTCCCCTACTCTGTTTTTAACGGACAAATCCATACTTTCCCTAGGCTTTCTTAACTTGTTTAACTCACTCCAAAATTTTTTCTTACTTTCATTAAAATTTCTTGACAGTGCCTCTCCCACTCTTTCATCTGCTCTCCTTTTGCACTCTCTCACCACTCTCTTCACCTTTCTTTTACTCTCCATATACTCTGCTCTTCTTATAACACTTCTGCTTTGTAAAAACCTCTCGTAAGCTACCTTTTTCTCTTTTATCACACCCTTTACTTCATCATTCCACCAATCACTCCTCTTTCCTCCTGCCCCCACCCTCCTATAACCACAAACTTCTGCCCCACATTCTAATACTGCATTTTTAAAACTATTCCAACCCTCTTCAACCCCCCCACTACTCATCTTTGCACTAGCCCACCTTTCTGCCAATAGTCGCTTATATCTCGCCCGAACTTCCTCCTCCCTTAGTTTATACACTTTCACCTCCCTCTTACTTGTTGTTGCCACCTTCCTCTTTTCCCATCTACCTCTTACTCTAACTGTAGCTACAACTAAATAATGATCTGATATATCAGTTGCCCCTCTATAAACATGTACATCCTGGAGCCTACCCATCAACCTTTTATCCACCAATACATAATCTAATAAACTACTTTCATTACGTGCTACATCATACCTTGTATATTTATTTATCCTCTTTTTCATAAAATATGTATTACTTATTACCAAATTTCTTTCTACACATAGCTCAATTAAAGGCTCCCCATTTACATTTACCCCTGGCACCCCAAATTTAACTACTACTCCCTCCATAACATTTTTACCCACTTTAGCATTGAAATCCCCAACCACCATTACTCTCACACTTGATTCAAAACTCCCCACGCATTCACTCAACATTTCCCAGAATCTCTCTCTCTCCTCTACACTTCTCTCTTCTCCAGGTGCATACACGCTTACTATAACCCACTTTTCACATCCAATCTTTATTTTACTCCACATAATCCTTGAATTTATGCATTTGTAGTCCCTCCTTTTACTATATAGACATAAAAATCTATACTCTATGTGCTATAATGAAGCAATACTCTGGAAAAAATATACAGCAGGGCCCCGCTTTACGGCGTTCTGCTAATACGGACATTTCAAATTATGACCAAATCTCGCTATACGGCTCCCCCCACCTGTCTTTCTAATACGGTCACAGCGGCCCACCGAGTTTGTTTACATTCTCCCTGAGCACATCTTATTATGTCTGGAAACTTTCCAAAATTTCAAGTGTTTTAAAGTTATTGTATATTTTATATGTATTGTACTTGATAATTAAACTTGTGTACACCTGTACCTAAATAAACTTACACACTGTGCTGGCATGTAGGTACACATTAAAATCACTAAGAGTCTCTCTACTCTTGATGCAATAATAATAATAATAATAATAATAATAATAATAGTAATAATAATCTCTTGGCCGCATTAATGTCACATATTATGTTAATATAGACATTTCCCTTAATCTATGATATTTTTTTCAAAATTATATAAGAAACACATTATGTAACACACAAACATGATACATGCACCCACAGTATAAAAATTTATACAAATATATATGAGATGTTTACCAAACGGTTTGTAGAAGTGTCGGAAGAATTACGTTTTCTCTAGCCCGTCACCTGTTACTAGGGATAACTGTAGAAAAATATTCCTTTTGTATGCCTTCACTTTATAGCTATAATTCTGTACTAACTTGTACACAGTGTAAGAGTATTTGTTTCGTGATTTAATTATTATAATAATAATAAAAATATTATACGGTAAAAGTTTCACAAACTCTTACAAATGTACATGAATGAACTAAAACTGGACACGTATTAATACCGTCTTATTTCGCCTGACCGAGTGATCGTCCACAACCTGTTCAGTTTGTTTGTTTGTTTACGCTGTCTGAGCTCGGTGTATCATTAAATGTTGTATATTACGTTAATATATACATTTTCATTAATCCATCCGTGATATTTTTTTCAAAATTATATAATAAACACGATACATAACATAAATACATAACAACATATGTGTAGAGAACCTAGGATAACCCAAAAAAGTCAGAGTGACTTACTTCCATTGCCTTCACTCAGAGCATCATTTCTTCTCAAAATGATGTTACATGAGAATGGGAGTGTTCTTCTTTATTTATTCTACCGTATCAATGTAGAGACAACCTGTACACAATGTAACTTGTACACAAACCAGACGTGTACACTGTTTACAAAACTTACCTTCGCCTGGTTTGTTTACATAACTCTGCGCCTGTCCTCTCTCATGCACTCATTCTTTCTCTCTGGTATGGTAGCCTGGCTGACTACCATACATACCACACTTTTTTACAATAAATACTACTCATCTCACCCTATATTTTAAGGTAAGTAATGAGTGAACTGTATATACATTTTATCGCTCTGGGATGCTTAAATATCATAGAATAGTATGTGTGGGTGGGTTGGCCTGGTATGGTAGCCTGGCTGACTACCATACATACCACACTTGATATTTTACAATAAATACTACTCATCTCACCCTATATTTTAAGGTAAGTAATGAGTGAACTGTATATACATTTTATCGCTCTGGGATGCTTAAATATCATAGAATAGCATGTGTGGGTGGGGTGGCCTGGTATGGTAGCCTGGCTGACTACCCGCCGTATAAGTGGGGCCCTCCTGTATATATTTTCAGAAATATATTTTTATGAGTTTTGGAATATTAATTTATGAGAGTACAACCATGTTTACAATTGAAGTTTATTGATTATGAAATATAAAGTTGCATCATTTTCATACGTTGTATCTGTATATCCTCTTCAAGGGGGGCTCCTTGGCGTGGTGAAGAGGCTCTTGGTCTGAGGAATTAGCCCTGTCGGTCTTCTTCCTCAGACCGAACCTAATTAACCCCCATTCTCCCCTCCCCTATCCCATCCTCCCCTTTTTCCATTCCTCCTCCTCCTCCCCACCCCTCCCTTTTGCCCTTCCTCTTTTTGGCCTTTGGGATTTCTCCCACAGGCGCGCTAGTTCCTAGGTAGGGGAAAGGACACCGGGGTCCATCCCATTCCATTGAGGTTCTTGGCGGTGGCGTAGTTTGCCGTGGAATCTGGATCGCCTGGGGATGTCCCGATCCCTCTCCGGTATCCCGGAGTAGCTTTGGGTGTCTTTCGGGCGACGGGTGTATCTCTGGAAGCCACCTTTCGGATTCCAGGGGTTGTGGCCGAAGGAGGTATGCTTTGTGGCGGATATCCGGCCGCCCTCTCTTTTGTCCACCGAGGTAGCTCGGCAGATGTGAGGTTGCTATCCCGGATTGCTGGTTTACTGGCATGAAGGGTAGGGTATGACACGGGTTCCATGCTGCATCTGCGCTACTAGTGGTGCTGAGGTCCTCTTGGGCGTGGAGGGAGATTTCCGGCCCTTTCATTCCTCCTGGGAACTATTCCTCCCCGCTCCCCCCTTTTTTTATTCTTTTTTTTATTTTTATTTTCTTTTCTTCTTTCTTTTTTTTTTCTTAAAAACAAAAAGCAAAGGAGTAACCTAACCATGGAGAACCCAATCCATGAACCCACTACCCCCGAGCCCCTTCTTGATACCGCACCCCATTCTGACCCTGCCTTGTGTTTAGACCACTCTTCGGACACTCCTGATGCCCCTGTACCTCTTGCTGGTGCTGTTTCCTCACCTGCTTCAGGTACCGGGGCTTCGACTGACTCCTTCGATTTGTCTGAACTCCGCTCTCCTTTGACTATGCTTCCGGCTTCTCCCTCTACGGTACGGCAATTTTCGAATCGCCCGCCCATTTCACGCCGGACCAACTCCGGTCCTACTCCTAAACGCCAACGTCAATCTCCTGATGATGCTCCTTCGTTACCTTCCCATTCTATTCAGAAAAGACCGACACGTCAAGCACTCCCTCTCCACGCTCAGTTTCGGACCACACAATGGACTAAATTCTTTACTTTATGACCGAATTCTTCTTCTGCCTACCTTTCTGACCATAGTATTGGCAAAGCGCTCCTGCGTCATGTTGGTAGAGATATTTCATTTCATGCTCTCAAGAGCGGTACGTGCATCATCACTGTCCAGAACTACCCAAGCTCATGATCTTTCTCTCCTTTCGAATATCGATACTACTCCTATCACTATTGAAAAACATCTTTCTCTCAATTCTTGTAGTGGTACTGTCATTCTGCCCCATACCATAGTCCAACAGAATTTCCAGTCATGTGGCAATGATATTCTTGAACAGCTGGAACTCCAGGATCTCCCAATCCTCAAAGTAGACACTTATGTCCTTCCTGCCCGGGGGCGGAGACGTTACCCTTGCAATGTGGCTCGTTTAACTTTTGACAGCCGAGAACTCCCGTCCTCTGTATATGTCGCGGGACATCAGTTACATGTTCGAAAGGTGATACCTACACCGCAACAATGTAGAAATTGCTGGCGTTTTGGCCACCCAGCGAAATATTGCAGATCCATGGCCGAATGCCCAGTCTGTGGTGCAGACGACCATTCTAATACATTTTGCAGTCAACCTCCATCTTGCCTTAATTGTAATGAAGCTCACCCTTCGTACTCCCGCCGTTGCCAGGTCTACTTAAATGAACGTGAAATCTGTTGCCTCAAAGAGGCAGAAGGTCTCCCTTATGCTATGACAGTTACTCATCTCCGCCTCCAAGGGAGACTACCCCGTGTTTCTTATTCTCGTGTTTCCAAACATCCCCCTACTTCTGGGGTCCCATCTTCTGCAGCCTCCTCTGTTGTTACCCCTCCCATAGCCACTCCAGCATCTAATCCTTTTGCTGTCCTTGGCTCTGACATCCCGACTACAACTCAGTCTGTTCTCACATCTTCGCGTCCTTCCTCACAAGCCCCAGTATTGACAAGGCCTCGTACGACACCTAATACCAATCGCCCCTCTACTTCTCAGAAGTCCAAAAAATCCACATTGCTCAAATCTTCTTTTTCCCTTCCTTCCCTTCTTCCACCTCCACACTTTACCTTTCCAGTCTCTGTACCTAGTTCTTCCCCTCTCTCTGGCTCTATTACAAGTGTGGAGATTCACCCTCCTCCTCGTACTATGCCTTCCACCCCCGTCCCCTCCCAAGTTTCTCCCTCTTCTGCCACCTCCCAGGTTTCTGCCTCTTCTGTCCCCCCCCCACACTTCATCTCCAGTCCCTTACACTCTTCCCTCCCCCTCTACTTTGGTACAGTCCATTACTGTCCCAATCTTTACTCACCCTCCTCCTTCTATCTCAAATATGGTCTCCCATACATCTTTGAATTCAGAAACACTTGAAGCCATTTCAGAATATATTGCAGAGACTAAACCTTCAATGGACACTGATTCACTTCCTGTTCCTTCTCTTCCCTCTCCTCCATCTTCACAACCCCATTCTTCGCAACGCTCCGTTCCTTCGCTGCTTGAACGTCTTCCAATGCCACCACACGACTTTTCTAACCCCTCTAGTCCGTAGGTGCCTTTACCTACAGATTCCTGGTACTTTCTTCATCGCCAATCATGGCCTATTTACAGTGGAATATACGCGGCCTCAGGGGTAATCGGGGTGAGCTTCAGATGTTGCTTTCCAGGTTTTCCCGTTGGTGCTTGCTTACAAGAACCAAAATTACACTCGGCTGTTTTCCAACCTATCTCAGGCTATAATTTATTGTATTCTTCAGATCCTTTCTCAGATGGGACCTTTAATGAAAGTGCCCTTCTTCTACGCAATGATATTCCGTACTGTCAACTATTTGTCCATACCTCGCTGCATTACACTGCAGCCCGTATCCACTTGAATAAGTGGTTTACAATATGTTCTTTATATATCTCTCCTTCTCGAGAATTTTCTATCCCAGACTTTGCCTTTCTTGTTTCATCCTTACCACCACCACTTCTGTTACTTGGTGATTTTAATGCCCACCATTTCCTCTGGGGGGGGGGGGTCTCATTGTGACTCACGTGGCATCCAGTTGGAGGCTTTTCTCGCCTCTCACCCCCTCCATGTTTTAAATACAGGCACTCCCACCCATTTTGATCCTCGTACTCATACTCTCTCTTGCATCGATCTATCAGTCTGCTCTTCCTCCACTGCACTAGACTCCACGTGGTCTGTTCTACCGGACTTACATGACAGCGATCATTTTCCAATCATTCTTACTTCTCCTTCCTATTCACCACCTTTCCGTAGCCCTCGTTGGCAATTTGATCGGGCAAATTGGGATCTTTACTCACACCTCACTGCTTTTAGTGAGGTTCCTTCTTCATCCTCCATTGATTTGCTCCTACACATCTTCTCGATGTCAGTTTATACAGCAGCTTCTCATTCTATACCCCAAACCTCAGGCAGGCATTCTCAGAAGTGCGTGCCTTGGTGGTCTCCTGCTTGTGCTCGTGCAGTACGTTTGAAGCGCTCTGCATGGGGCAGGTACCGGTACAATAGAACCGCTGAGAGACTTCTTGATTTTAAGCAGAAGCGTGCGATCGCTCGCCGTGTCATCCGTGAAGCTAAATGCACTTGTTGGCGAGACTGTTTCCACCATCACCTCTGCTTCTTCTATGAGTGCAGTCTGGAAAAAAGTGAGGAAACTGAGTGGTAAATACTCTCCTGACCCGGCTCCTGTTCTACGGGTCGCTGGTGTTGATGTAGCAAACCCTCTCGACGTTGCCACTGAACTTGGCACACATCTGGTCCGTATTTCCCGAGGGCTCCATCTATGCCCCTCATTTCTTTCCTCAAAGTCTGCCAGAGAGTTAGTACCCTTGGACTTTTCTTCTCTCAGAGAAGAACAGTATAATGTGCCTTTTACACTTCAAGAACTAGAGGCAACGCTCTCAGCTTGCCGATCATCGGTAGCTGGGCCTGACGACATTCATATTCGTATGTTACAACATTTACATCGGTCAGCCCTTGTAGTCCTCTTACACCTCTTCAATCTTATTTGGGCACAAGGAGTTCTTCCCCAGCTGTGGAAATCTGCCATTGTTCTCCCTTTCCGCAAACCGGGTACTACAGGACATGATGCCTCCCACTATCGTCCCATCGCTCTTACTAGTGCAGTTTGCAAAGTGATGGAACGTCTCGTAAATCGACGTTTAATGTGGTATTTAGAGACACACAACAGTCTCTCCTCTAGTCAATATGGCTTTCGTAAGGGTCGTTCTACCATAGACCCCTTACTATGCTTGGATACGCATGTTCGTAATGCCTTTGCGAATAATCACTTGGTTATTGCCATATTTTTTGACCTTGAGAAGGCATATGACACAACTTGGAGGTATAATATTTTGGCCCAGGCCCATTCCTTAGGCCTCCGAGGCAATCTACCATCCTTCCTTAAGAACTTTTTAACTGACAGACATTTCCGTGTTCGAGTCAGTAATGTTCTTTCCCCGGACTTCGTCCAAGCTGAAGGTGTCCCTCAGGGATGTGTTCTAAGCACAACACTTTTTCTCCTTGCTATAAATGATTTGGCCTCTGTTCTTCCACCCAATATTTGGTCATCACTCTATGCTGATGACTTCGCTATTGCTTGTGCAGGCGCTGACTGTCATCTTATTGCAGTTTCTCTCCAGCATGCGGTCGACCGTGTTTCCACTTGGGCCACCACGCATGGGTTTAAATTTTCAAGTACCAAAGCTCACCAAATTACTTTCACTAGACTCTCTGTTATCTCCAATCATCCTTTGTATCTCTATGGCTCCCGTATCCCCGAACGTGATACAGTCAGGTTTCTAGGCCTTCTCTTTGACCGTAGGTTATCCTGGAAACCTCACATTACCTCTCTGAAGGCAACTTGTCACAGCCGGCTAAACCTTCTTAAAACCCTTGCTCATCTTTCCTGGGGAGCTGATCGTCGAGCTCTGCTTCGCCTACATTCAGCCCTCGTTTTATCGAAACTCGATTATGGTGACCAGATTTATTCCGCGGCCTCTCCTGCTACTCTCTCTAGCCTTAACTCTATCCATCACCAAGGATTACGTTTGTGCCTTGGTGCTTTTCGCTCTTCCCCTGTTGAGAGCCTCTATGCAGAAGCGAATGTTCCATCCTTGTCTGATTGCCGTGATGCCCATTGCCTTCGCTACTATGTACGCTCTCACGATCTTCACAATCCTTCCATTTATAGAATGGTCACCGATATTAGTAGACATTCTTTATTCGTTCGCCGCCCCTGTTTGCTCCGTCCCTTTTCTCTTCGCCTACATTCACTCTTGTCTTCCCTTCAGTTACCACCTTTATATGTTCATGTAGCATCTCACTTTTCCCTACCCCCCTGGGAAGTTCCAGCTGTTCGGGTCTGTTCTTTCTCACTCCCTTGCTCGAAAGCTCAACTGCCTACGGCGGCTTCCCACTCTCTTTTTCTTGATCACTTCCACTCCCATTCTCATGCCACCGCTGTGTACACAGATGGCTCTAAGTCTTCAGATGGCGTCGGATTCGCAGCAGTGTTTCCGGACAGCGTCGTGCGGGGGCATTTACTATCTTCGGCTAGCATTTTTACTGCTGAAATGTATGCCATTCTTGCAGCACTTATTCGTATCGCATCTATGCCTGGGTCATCATTTGTGGTAGTCTCAGACTCCCTTAGTGCTCTACAGGCTATACGAAAATTTGATACATCTCACCCCCTAGTTCTCCGTATCCAACTTTGGCTACTCCGTATCTCTACGAAGCATAAAGATATTATTTTTTGTTGGGTCCCTGGTCATGTCAACATACAGGGCAATGAACAGGCAGACACTGCTGCGCGGTCAGCAGTACATGACCTACCAATTTCCTATAGAGGTGTTCCATTTCTGGACTATTTTGCTACAATAGCTGCCCACCTTCGCGCCCGTTGGCAACAACGTTGGTCAACTCTGCTTGGTAACAAACTTCATTCTATTAAACCGAGCATAGGTTACTGGCTGTCTTCTTGTCATCAGTGCCGTGGTTGGGAGACCACTCTCTCCTGTCTTCGCATTGGCCACACTCGTCTTACTCACGGGTATCTCATGGAGAGGCACCCTGTACCTCTCTGTGAGCAGTGTCAAGTTCCAGTATCGATTAGACACATTCTGTTAGACTGCCCTCTCTATCAACGAGCACGCAGAATTTATCTCCAACGCCATCTTCGTTCTACTACTCTCTCTTTACCTTCCCTTCTTGCTGATGGACCCTCCTTTAATCCTGACTCTCTCATTGACTTCTTGACGACTGATTTACTCCACAAACTCTGATGATGATACCTTACGCACTTCCCTCAGCCCTTTCTAGCTCAGTCTCATGCTGCCCTTTACCCTTTCACCATCCACTGCTCCGCTGTTATCCGTAACCTATTACTCATCCACCTCCCTTTTGCCACCTGATGCCCTCGCTTCCTTCCTGCCCTGCAGCGCTGTATAGCCCTTGTGGCTTAGCGCTTCTTTTTTTGATTATAATAATAATGTATCTGTATATCAAAAAGTATTCATTATCGAAGTTTGTCATTGGCTAAAATTATATATTAGAACAATTTTTCATTTATCTCCATATTATAAGGGTCATTTATGCTTCTTGCATCCTAGTTTTTTTCATATAGAGTATTACACTAAAAAAATATTTAAACTTTTCTACTTGCCTAATATTTAATAAATAAGAGAGTATAGTTTTTATATTAGCTTGTGCTAATATGCCAGAGATGCATAGACACTACAATTTCCCTTCAAACTGAAATATTCCCACCCCTCCTTTGAAGTGCAGACACTGTACTCCCACCTCCAGGACTCAAGCCCGGCTAACTGGTTTCCCCGAATTCCTTCACAAAATGTTACCTAGCTCACACTCCAACAGCCTGTCAAGTCCTAATAATCATTTGCCTCCACTTATATATTTTCATCATGTAGGATATATAAACAAAAAGAATCTCATGTTTTTTATGTAACCATGAAGACAAGTAAAAATCTAAATAATATACAACAGAATTGCACTTGGACATCTGGAATTATATATGAATATGTATGATACATACTATGTATGCATCTCTTCATCCAAACAGCGCTTTTTTCCTCGAGGACTGGAACTGACCCAAGACTGTCTGAGAGATGCTTGTAGCTCTTGAGTTTCATTTATATAACTAGATAACTCATGTTCACGCATGGCAGGAAGAACACCAGGAATGTATCCCGCAAACACCTGCAAGGTATGACACTTAAGAAATATGCTTGGATACTATAGCACTGATATTATATGCTAAAATTCTTATTTAAATTGGATAATTTCTTGCAAATATGCTTAGCATATATCACAAGAGTGCTACCATCCTGCAAAACTGGTTAGACTTTAAAATGTATGACTGACATTTTCCTTATATGTACCATACACTTTTTCTGCAACTCACAAAATTCCAAATCATGAAGAGATTGAATTTAAATAATTCTTAATTCTGAGTGCAAATCAACACAAACATACCTGTGGGTATCTCTGGGCATATTCTGGATTGAGATTGTGAAGGCTCTTTACAAGCGATGCTAAAACATGAGGTGCTATAGAAAAGGGAGTCCTTTCTGTAGTTTGTTTTACCATTACTGAAATATATGACAAATGTGCATCATGAAATAAGGTACATTATACTTAAAGTAGATTTTATATTTCTTTAATAATGAAACAAACTTGCCTCACATTCCCCAGGTGCTATATGACCCCCTACGGGATTAGTGCTTAATCAGATACTACCTCTGACCTGTGATGTATTTGTACGTGTGACTAGTTTCACGAGAGCTCCTGCTCCTGAAGCCAGGATTCTCTGATGTCAACTATGCTGTGCTGTCTGTGGTGTGCTGACCCACATATCCTTCACAGCCTGGTTGATCAATCATTCGAGGTAGCGATCCAGTTTCCACTAAGACTTACACTTGTTCCTGCAGTATTTCCGATATCTGCTGGCAATGTCTTGAATAGTTTAGGCCCACAGATACTGATACAGTGCTCTTGTACTGAAAACCCATATAACAGACTGGAAAGGAGCTAGGGAAAATCGCAAAATTCTAATGCTATTTCTTCCACTCAGCCCTTTTTCAAGCTACTTTGTTTGAAACTGCCCAAAATCATCTCTCTCAACTAATACCATGAAACAGTCAAAAAAAAAAAAACATAAAACTGCCCTAGAAAACACCTCAAAGTCACTATTTTAAGCCAAACAAGGTCTGAGATTTGCTTCTCTCATTGTGCACTGCGTGCAGCAAGGCGTTTTTATACTGTACACGCTCACCACACAGACCATTCTCTCATGTCTAGGCCAAAATTTACAGCTCAGCATATTTGAGGAAGCTGTGCTTAAAACATAGATCTACATTAGCGACACTGGCATCAATGACAGATCTATGTCGGAGACTGAGAAAGGGTTAAATCTGTTGTTATTCAGCAGAAATCAGCTTTTAATAATAATCAGTCATTAAAGTTCCAGGCAACACACCCTTCTTATTCAAAAGATTAAATTTACTTGAAATATAAAATGTTCACACTTTCTACTGTGCATGCCATGCCTACAAGACACTCAATATAAACATTAACCCAGATCTTACGTTCTATCTGGAAAGCTGCAACATACCACATGGACACAATACAATGACCTAATATCTCCTTGATATTCCATGTGTATAACTTCACCTGTTCATAAACTCCATGCAAATCAAGTAAAAAATATGGAACTGCATAAAAATGCCAAATGTTCCCCATCTGCCAACATCTTTACTAATATTGTTAAAAAGCACCTCTTAAATCTCACGTAACTATTATATTCATTAACTGTTTGTCAATTCTCATGCTTTGATTTCATCACCATAGTTCAAGCACTCCATAACATACAGATCATTAAACTGAAGCAAATTTAATGTAATTTATTTCTAATTGTCCATTTATAAATAAATTACTCAAGCTGTACTGATACACAATGACTAGATTTATCTCTTAGGCCTAGACTGTAGTAATATGTAAGCTCTATGATTAGTTTTCCCGAAATGCACTTCATAGTAAGTGGCATTCTTCTGAGCTTTCAACTGTATCAAATTATATTTATATTGCAATGCAACTATCAAAATAAATAAAAAATGTAATTAATTGAATTGTAAAACTAATTACTGTAGCCTCTTTATGGCTCATAAGAAAAATTATTAATTACACTGGCAGCTCAAAAGTAGAAACAGGCACAGTACAAACATCCTTACAAATTCATGGGCTTCAATTATCCAACATTTTTAATGACAAAACCCCATAAATGTATCCACTGGTTTTTCTGGTTTTGATTATCCAGTGTTTGTACCATTGAACACCCCTTGAATATTTTGCCCAAACTGAAAACTAATCATAAAATTTAATTCCAATTATGTTCAATGATGCACTGCTGATAGATTACAAAGATATGGTCTCTGAAACACAAAATAAACCCAAATCTAAACAAAATTTGTCAGGAATATGTAATTTTGCATTATTTGCATTTTTTTTTAATTCATGGAACCTCTAGCAATGTGACCCCCACAAATCTATAGGAATGACTGTGTAGTGTGTGTTAACAGACTATACTGTGTGTGTTTATGGAAATAAAAAACTGCCTGAAAATGTATGGCTGACTACTATCCAATGCTGCAGTGTAAATATGATTAAGATTAAAGACCCATGAAACTCCCTCTCATTACAGTAGCTCTTGATCCAAGGCACTTTCCCACAAGTGTAATAATAATCTATTGGAAACTATAGAAAAATTCATTATCTCACTGCATACTAGTACAGTACATACTCTGTTCCAAACTCTTACCCATTAATTTTTCAATAACTGGATCTATAACAGATTTGCAGAATAAATTCTGAAGTTCTGTTCTTAAATCTGATGATAATTTTGTCGAAACATACACCTTATTCTGAAAAGAAAAAAATTCTAATTATAATAATCCTGCCAACTTCAGTATGTAACTTTAATGAGCGGTGAAAAAAAAATACAGTAAGTATTTCATAACTACAGTATTTATGTTTTGGAGTGAACATCGGTGATTAAGAATACTTGGAATCAAGCCAAAATTGGGCAACTGATCATTCCAGAGAACTCTCAAATCAACATCAATAGCCATTCTAGGGAAGGGGTGGGGGAAATGCTTTAATGCTGATGAAAAGCTCTTAATCCAAGGAATTTGAGCCACCCTCCCCATTGGATCAAACCTAATTAATTACTTCCCACTTCCCAGGTGGTGTATGGTCCTTAAGGGTTTAGAACTACCTCATGAAATACTCTAATAATAATCAGCATCCACTAAATATAGACAGACTGTAAACAAAGAGCCAACATTGGTATGTATTGTTTGCTAGTAAAGTATGCATGGGTTCTGCACCTATTTAGAACATGTGAATGAACAACTGGTGACAGGTACTAGTCACACAAATTTTTTTACAGTAGGTCAGTTTGTCAGGTTAAGATGAGTTAGGTTAGGTTTTAGATGCTGTGACTTTTTTTTTTTACTTATCGAAAGCCTGTAATTGTTTTACATGATGGTAGGAATGCTGGTGTCCTTTTTTCTGTCTCATAAACATGCAAGATTTCAGGTACGTCTTGCTACTTCTACCTACACTTAGGTCACTACACATACATGTACAAGCATATATGCACACACCCCTCTGGGTTTTCTTTTATTTTCTTTCTAGTTCTTGTTCTTGTTTATTTCCTCTTATCTCCATGGGGAAGTGGAACATAATTCTTCCTCCATAAGCCATGCTTGTTGTAAGAGTTGACTAAAATGCTGGGAGCAAGGGGCTAGTAACCCTTCTCTTGTACACATTAAAGTTAAAAAGAGAAACTTGTTTTTCTCACTGTAACTCATCTAGTGACCAAATGAACTATTATTGCCTTCCTAAACTTAAGTTAACCTTTAAGTTTGCCCGAAATGCTCTGCATACAAAGGGGCTTTTGGCATGTACACAACTATTATATTCCTCTGTACAACCATGTATCATGTCAAAATAAACATCTTAATCTTTTTTGGGCCACCCTGCTTCAGTGGGATACGGCCAGTTTGTTGAAAGATTTAGACAACCCTCTTCCCTCTCCCTCTTTTTTTCTCTCCTCTGAATTGCATACTCAGTGGAGGCTGAGGTAATAGCCAGGTGTACCATATATTCGTTTCAGAAGTTGTAAAACTGCTTGGTGTATATCAACAAAACTATTCAGGCATAAACTCCTTAGGCAAGATTGGTACTGGGTTAATAACAAATCATGTGTAAGGTTCCAAAGAGGATTTTTACCTGTGACCAGTTTTGGAATTGTTCCTACTCTCATGGACTGGCCCTAGGCCAAGCCTCTATTTGTAATTTTTTTTTTTTAAAGTTATCTATCACTACACCTACCTAACAAGTGTCAGAATAATAATGAATTTCCCAGTAATAATGCATGTACCCATTTTGGCTATTTTTTAAAATACCTGACCCTTTCACTGATAATCTACCAGTTCTGTATGGTATGATAAAGAAGCCCCAAAAGCAATGAAGGGTTTTGATCTAAGGAACAAACTTGATTACTTCCCAAATACCCAGACAATGCATAATTCATAGAGGTTTAGCATTTTCCCCATAGATAAAATAATTGTGTATATCAAAGAGTTATATCTGGAATCAGCTTAGTAAAATTCATATTTATGGTGTCTATCTTCAAAAAAAAGATTCCTACCATTTCAGAAGATTATTATTATTTTTTTTTTTTTTTAAATTTTTGGATAGTGAGGTCACGTTTAATTGGGGAGGGGGGCTGGAGAGTGAATAATAAAAAAATTAGGGAAGCTTTCTGAACACTACAGGTTTTCCTATGGATATGTGGGCCAGCAGGCTGCCATCTGCAACAGTCTGGTTGACCATGCAAGCATAAGACAAGCCTGCCAAGCTCAGGGAGTAGAAAACCTCTTGAAACTCATCAAAGGTAAAGGTATGGAGATATAATTTACTGGATAGTTATAAATAAAAGTTTTGGTATATAATTAAGGGAGGAGGAAGTTCAGGTGATATAAGCAACTATTGGCAGAAAGGTGGGCTGGTGCAAGTATGAGTAGTGGGGGGGGGAGTTGAAGAGGGTTGGAATAGTTTTAAAAATGCAGTATTAGAATGTGGGGCAGAAGTTTGTGGTTATAGGAGGGTGGGTGCAGGAGGAAAGGGGAGTGACTGGTGGAATGATGAAGTAAAGGGTGTGATAAAAGAGAAAAAGGTAGCTTTTGAGAGATTTTTACAAAGCAGAAGTGTTATAAGAAGAGTAGAGTATATGGGGAGTAAAAGAAAGGTGAAGAGAGTGGGGAGAGTGCAAAAGGAGAGCAGTTGATAGAGTGGGAGAGGCACTGTCAAGAAATTTTAATGAAAATAAGAAAAAATTTTGGATTGAGTTAAACAAGTTAAGAAAGCCTAGGGAACAAATGGATTTGTCAGTTAAAAACAGTAGGAGAATTAGTAGATGGGGAGATGGAGGTATTGGGTAGATGGCGAGAATACTTTGAGGAACTTTTAAATGTCGACGTAGAAAGGGAGGCAGTAATTTCATGCACTGGACAGGGAGGTATATCATCTTTTAGGAGTGAAGAAGAGCAGTATGTGAGTGTGGGGGGGGGGGTGCGTGAGGCATTACATAGAATGAAAGGGGGTAAAGCAGCTGGAACTGACAGGATCATGACAGAGATGTTAAAAGCAGGGGGTCACATAGTGTTGGAGTGGTTGGTATTTTTGTTTAACCCTTTGACTGTCGCGGCCGTATATATACATCTTACGAGGTACCGTGTTTGACGTATATATACTCATAAATTCTAGCAGCTTCAAATCAAGCAGGAGAAGGCTGGTAGGCCCACATGTGAGAGAATGGATCTGTGTGGTCAGTGTGCACCATATAAAATAAATCCTGGAGCACGCAGTGCATAATGAGAAAAAAAAACTCAGACCATTTTTTTTAATTAAAATGCCGACTTTGTGGTCTATTTTCGTATAGTATTTATGGTTGTATTCTCGTTTTCTTGGTCTCATTTGATAGAATTGAAAACATGTTATAGAAATAGAGGTGATTTTGATTGATTTTACTATAAAAAGAACCTAGAAATGGAGCTCAAAGTAGGGGAAATGTTTGATTTTTGCCAATGTTCAAAAGTAAACAAATGATGCCATTGTCCAATAAATGTCCAACTAGCCATTCTAATATGCAGTTATGAATGGGTTGATGTTATTTATACAATTATTACAGTATTGCAGTAGTCTGCATAATAGTAAGTCTTCTATTTTTTGTTTGAATAAAAATTCAAAATAGAAAGCAAGAGTAATATCAGAGGGGCCTGGAGACGTGACTGATGAACAAAGAAAATGTTATTTTAGAGCCAGGAATGTCTGCATTGTTCATTCTGGACCTTATTTTGAAATTGTCATATTTTTTAGTTTTCGTGAAATTGGCCAAATTGCAAATTTCTGACCACATTATTAGGTAGTTGAAATCGGTAAATGGGCAGTTTCTTGTACTCAATCGATAGAAAAAATGGAGTTCTAAAGAAATAGCTATGAGTTTGGGCGACTGGAACAAGGGAATTAGCCAAAAATAGGGCTCAAAGTGGGCGAAATCGCCAATTTGTAAACAGTGCCGAGGTCGCTAACTTCGCTAGAGCATAATTCCGTCAGTTTTCCATCAAATTTCGTTTTTTTGGTGTCATTACAATCGGGAAAAGATTCTCTATCATTTCATAAGAAAAAATAATTTTTTTTTTTTAAATTTTGTGACACCAGGAGACACCTCAGGATTGGGGGTTGCGACAGTCAAAGGGTTAATAAACGTATGAAAGAGGGGAAGGTACCTAGGGATTGGCAGAGAGCATGTATAGTCCCTTTATATAAAGGGAAGGGGGACAAAAGAGATTGTAAAAATTATAGAGGAATTAGTTTACTGAGTATACCAGGAAAAGTGTACGGTAGGGTTATTATTGAAGGAATTAAAGGTAAGATAGAATGTAGGATTGCAGATGAGCAAGGTGGTTTTAGAGTGGGTAGGGGATGTGTAGATCAGGTGTTTACATTGAAGCATATATGTGAACAATATTTAGATAAAGGTAGGGAAGTTTTTATTGCATTTATGGATTTAGAAAAGGCATATGATAGGGGATAGGGGAGCAATGTGGCAGATGTTGCAAGTATATGGAATAGGTGGTAAGTTACTAAATGCTGTAAAGAGTTTTTATGAGGACAGTGAGGCTCAGGTTAGGGTGTATACAGGGCCGGATTACCGCATAGGCAAACGAGTCATTTGCCTAGGCCCCGCGCATTTGGGGGCCACGCGGTCCAAGGGGTTCAGGGGCTCATCCAAGACTGCGCACATGGTGCAAGTGCAAAGGGGTCCCTACCTAAAAAGTTCAAGTGTTTGGAGAGTAAAATTGATTTTTAAAAATTAATCAAAACAAAAATAAATAATGAAATAAAATAAAATAAAAATAAATAAACCTAACCATAGATGGCAACACTCAACACGTCTTTCTTTACATCAGAACAGCTGTGTTTTCCCGCTAATGGGCGATTATGGGAGATTCCTCTCCAATTTTCTGTAGTAATTACACGTTATCTAGACTTGTACTGTGACAAATTAACTGAAGTGTTGTTGATAGACATTGATGTGTATGGATAAATGTTTGTTTTTGCCTCTAAATGTTAAGGGAGGTACCTGATAGGGTTACTTGACCAGTAAAGACGCATGGACCAGTAAAGACGCATTTTTGGTAAAAATACTATAAAGAAAAGCCTAAAAACGCAAACTGACTTCCGTTTGTAGGTTTTAAAAGCACTTTGTCCTGTCTTTAAGTCTTTATCATTTCAATAACAGATCTCAATTGATTGATGTTCTACATCACTTCCGTCGCAAATGCTTAGTTTTCAAGTTGCGACGGAAGTGATGTAGAACATCAATTAATTTACTACATATTTCCCCAGAAACACATAAGCCACATCAGAAAATCGTTGGTTGGGTGAAACTGAAAATTGTCCCTGCATTCTTTAATTCTCATGTCCTTATCTATGGTGGTAGGCCATGTATCATGCAAAACATAATGATTAGTTTAGTTATGAAAATGGTAATATAAATACCATTGTGCATTATTCTTGGACTCAGTATGATTTCTGTTTAAGTAAATTGGAGATCAAGGAGGATGAATTAGTAAAATATTCATAGCCCAAATCACTAACCTAATCTATGGTAAAAGTTCTGTATATGACTCCTTTCTGGTAACGTTTTGAATTTTTAGATGCGCAGCCAGAGGAAAGGGGGCTACAAGGGCCATATCCCCCAATTGACAGAAAAAAAAAAATTTAATAATAATTGACAATGAAAAATTTGTATTTGCATGATTACAGACAGTGATACATCCTCATTATGGCATCTTGTGAACGTGATGTTGGACATTCTTATGCGAGTGGGTCACAGAAAAGAAAGAAGAAAATTCAAGAAGAACAGAAAAAGAAAGATGTAGGAAGCTGCAGAAAGATCACAGACATGTTCACAAAAACAGTTTCTGATGTTACCAGTACAGTTGAATCTGCAGATAAGTCAGATCATACAGGAAGCCCTCCTTCCATTATTTCTCAGCCAGCATCTACTTCTTTTGTGTCTCCTCTCAATGTCTCAACAGACATTTCATCCACAGGATTTGTCTTAAAAGATCCTGCCTCATGGCCAAATGTAATCCCAGATTCTCTACGTAATGCTTTCATTGCAGAAAACTTCAGTCAAACTCTGAACATTGACTTTAGGAAATCAGCAAGGATTTATGATGATGGAAGTCATCGTTGTTTAAAGTCATCTATGTTTTATAGGAAGCTTGCAAATTCAGAAACTGTGAAAAGATCATGGATGGTATACTCTGAAAGCTCAGGAAAAGTGTACTGTTCAGCATGCAAGCTATTTTCTACCAAAGAAAATACCTTCACACAGGGGTTCAATGACTGGAAAAATTCCAAGCGTTTCGAGGAACATGAAAACAGCACCACTCGCAGGAGCTGCATTTTAGCCAGTGTATTTCGTGCACAGAAAAAAGGCTTATTGGATTCTCATTTGGAAAATCAAACTGAAAAAGAGCGCACTTATTGGAGAAAAGTTCTAGAAAGAGTTATTGCTGTTGTAAAATTCTTAGCTCTAAGAGGACTTGCTTTCCGTGGAGAAAGAGGTTTTTGGTTCGGAAAACAATGGCAATTTCCTAGGGATCATAGAACTGTTAGCACAATTCGATCCATTCTTAGCAAATCCTGTGTGATGCCTTGGGAATGCAGGAAGAGGCACTGTATCTTACATGTCATCTACTATATGCAATGAATTTATTGAACTGATGACTAAGAAGGTCCTCAATAACATCATAGCAGCTGTGAAAACTGCAAAATACTTTGCAATAAGTGTAGATTCAACACCAGATATTTCACATACAGATCAATTGAAATGAATGTTCGCTTTGTCGACTCCAGTGGTAAGCCTGTAGAGCGCTTTATAAAATTCATTCCTCTTTCAGGCCATGATGGAGAAACAATGATGAATGTAGTACTGGATACTCTGCTTGAACATGATCTCTCTATTATGGATTGTCGTGGCCACAGCTACGACAATGCAAGTAACATGTCGGGTAAATATAATGGATTGCAAGCCCGTATCAAGCAAATCAACCCATTTGCTGAATATGTGCCCTGCTCAGCACATTCTCTTAATCTCGTTGGGTCATGTGCTGCGGAGTGTTGTGTCGCTGCAGTTTCATTTTTTGGACTTTTACAAGTACTCTTTAATTTTTCTCTGCTTCAACGCATCGGTGGAGTATACTCAAGTCAACCATTCATGGAGATGTCATCAAATCATTATCAACAACAAGGTGGTCAGCGCAGCATGATGCAACACATGCTTTGAAAGACAGCTTTGCTGAAATACGTTCTGCTTTGATCCAAATAGCAGAGGATGAAGACCAGACAGCAACTACAAGAAGCGAAGCAGCCAGCTTAGCATCAAAATTGGAAGATTTTGAATTGGCCTTACTCTGTGTGCTTTGGGACTGTATACTGGAACGGTTAAATGCCACGAACAAGACACTTCAGAAAATTGAAATTGAAATGGCTACTTGTGCTAACCTCTATGCAGGCTTAGTGGAATTTGTAAGCTCACTTCACAGTGATGAAGAGAAAGCTAAACTGCTGGTGAAAGACTACAGTTACCGAGCAGATCATCAGCGGTCAAGGAAGAGGAAACGCAATTTTGAAGAGCCAGACAATGAAATTGTGTTGCTACCAAGGCAGAAATGTAAGACAGCTACATACTTCGTCATTCTGGATTCATTGATTACAGAATTGGTGAAAAGAAAAGATATCTACCAGAATCTCAATGACAAGTTTGGATTTCTGTTCAAAATTACTACTATGCCAGATGCAGAATTGAGAGAAGCTGCATTAAAGTTGCAACAAAACGTTTCAGCAGATGTTCAGGACACATTTGTTGAAGAAATAGTTAATTTTTCTGGGTATATGAAAAAGAAGTGTGATAATAAAAAAATAAAAAAATATATATATATTTTTATTATTTTTTTTATTATTACACTGGCCGATTCCCACCAAGGCAGGGTGGCCCGAAAAAGAAAAACTTTCACCATCATTCACTCCATCACTGTCTTGCCAGAAGATTAGATTAGATTTTGCCACCGAAGTGGCTAGTTTATTGTGCACCCCATATCCATCCTGTGGACGGTAGCGCGAGAGCATGTGGATACACAAAAGGCCTAGGAACTAGGCCCCAAAGGGTTAACAGGAATACATATGGATTTATATCTACATATCTATAGTTCACTTATCTGTTACAAGCAAATTTAGGAAATTTGCTTAGTATATCTGGTATCTTATTTTCATTAATAAGATATCTTGACATGTCACATAGGTTATTATACTGTCTGTCTCTGTATTCCTCAATAAGTGGACAATTAAGCACATAGTGTTCAAGACAGTGACCATATGCCTGATCACATAATTTACATTTAGTTTGATCATCATCTGTGTGTCTCCCAAACTGCCAGAAGTACTTGTAACCAAGCCTAAGCCTGGCCACTACAACATCAGTCAGTCTGTTCACATTGCAAGTTGCTCCATAAACATACTTATCTACGTTCATGTTATCATAGTGGGTTATAGATCTACTCAGGCTTCTAACTGCATTCCTATAACAATCATCTTCATTATTTACTTCTCTCCTAATATTATTCCTAATGCTAGACACAGTTATACCAAAGTTATATTCTACGTTCTCCTTCTGGATACTCTTCTTGGCTAACATATCAACTTTATCATGAAGGAGTAATCCAATGTGTGATGGGATCCATAGCAATTGTACATTAATTCCTTTGTCCCTAATTTTTGAGTATCTATACCTGGCTTCCCCAATGAGCATGTTGTTGGAGTCATTATATGAGCCAAGAGCCTTCAATGATGACATAGAATCAGTAATGATGATAGAGTCAAGCTCAGTGTCATAGGTTAGCTTTAGCGCCATTAGGATTGCAAACAATTCAGTTTGCAGTGTAGACGCCCAGTTGTTAATTCTTATGCCTAACTCAACAAATTTATTATCGTTCTTAACTAGGGAGGTGGCAATAAGAGCAGATGCAGCCCTGCCAGAAGACTCCTGTTTAGATCCATCAGTGTATATAACTTGTGATAACTTATTACTACCAGCTAGGCGAAAAATTTCTTCTTGAGCAGTTGCTCTAACAAGAGATTTAAGGAAGGGATTACTAGCAATGAGCTTCTTGGGAGGGACTTGTAGGTATGTGATATTAAATGAACACATCTTCCATGGAGGGGTGAAATGCTCTTGTTGCCTACAGTGATACAGTTCATGCAGGTTATAAAACTTAATGCAATTGCACGTTTTCACAATCCATTTAGATCTGTGTGTATTTACCTCTAGACACTTGGTAAGATTCACTGTGACAGTGTCTGGTTCGTTTCTCAACATTCTAATACCGAGTACAGTGTTAATTTCAACAATCCTATCACTGATACTAGAAATACCAAGCTCCTTCCTCATGTTAAGAACTTTTGTAGATCTGGGACAGCCAAGAATAATCCTGAGAGCTTCATTTTGCATTAACTCCAAGGGTCGGAGGGAACTTTCTCTAGCTAATGTCAACATGGGAGCAGCATAATCAATTAAGGACCTAACATAGGCTATGTACATCATTCTCACGATTCTCACATTAGCACCATAGTTGGGATTGTAACCAGCAACAGCTTTGAGAGCATTTAGCCTAGCTTTGCATTTCTTGTTTAGTTGTGGTATAGTGGATTTGTTAAAGGGTACATCTACACCAAGATATCTGTAAGTTTTAACGTAGCTAATGATTTCACCCTGCAAATAGATGGGTGGGGGATGTCGTTTGCTTGTTAATATCTTTGTTTTAGAGGAAGATATTATAAGGACTAGTCGATTACAAATTGCTTGAACTTCATTAAGAATGGTATTCATCTTCTTATGCCCTGTTGTATGGATCATGATATCATCAGCATAGCTTATAGCTATATGTTTAGGTGAGGCAGGTAGAGCATTTAGGAGAGCATTAATCAGAATATTAAATAGCATGGGACTAAGAACTCCTCCCTGCGGTGTACCTAAAGACATTTCTTTAGAATCACTTCTGAAGCCTTGGTAAAGGACAGAGGATACTCTATTTGACAGGTATCCTATTATCCAGCAGAGTAAGCTACCACCAATATTCATTTTGGCTAGTTCATGTAGTATAACGGTTCTGTTCGCAATATCAAATGCAGATTTTAGATCAAGAAAAGTGGTAAAACTAGTAGAGGTGTGTGCAGTGAGAAAGGTGGAAATACAGTTCTGCACACTTTTACCTTTCATGAACCCATAGAGGTAGGGGGAAAGTTGATGTCTGATTCTGTAGTACAATCTGTTAAGCATCATTCTTTCAAAAGTTTTGCAAAGACAACTAGTTAAGGAGATCGGCCTAAATGTATCAGGCTGTTGGGGCTTAGGGATAGGCACAATGAGACTATTGGTCCAAGAAGTAGGAAGAACGCCCTCAATGTAACTGAGATTATACAGTGCCAACAAAGGGTTATCAGGCACGTGCCTTAGAGTTCTGAGAATATCATAGGTTATACCATCCTCTCCAGGAGCAGTTGATCGACCTTTGGTTAATGCATTATCTAATTCATACTCGGTAAAGAGGCAATCACTCTCATCAATATTTTGGCTCATAAAATTAATCAGTTTCAACATTTCTTCAGAAGTACTCTCTAAATTTTTTCTAATATGAGATGGAAGGCTTTCATGCCTGGATGTTTTGGACCAGTCATTTATGAGGTCATTTGCTTTTTCAAGAGGAAAGGGATGAGCAACATTGCCAGTCTTTTTCCTGGTTATTTTATTTATACCTTTCCAAGCCAAACTCAAAGGGGTGGACCTATTTAATCCACTAACAAACTGTTCCCATTCCTGTTGCCTAAGTTCTTCCTTTCTATTCCTTGCATTTGTTAGTGCAGCTTGGAACGTTCTGAGCAGGTCTGGGGTTCTACATTCACGGTATGCTTTACCAATCCTCCTAGCTGCATGTGTTAGATTGCGCAGCTGTGGATCATTATAGTATTTACATTGGTTTTTATTGTTATTTATAGTGGAGGGTCTTTGTTTCCTATTCCTGCCCACTTGATCTGTGAGAACACTCTCAATAGTGGTAATTAAATCATCATTAAATTTTTGTGTGCCAGTGGGCTCGTAATTCTTATACCATTGATCCAAGTGGTTAATAAAGTTGTCTCTGTGTTCTGGTTTGAGAATAAGTTTCCTCCTTCTGTATTTAGCTCCTTGATTGCTGGAGATGTGATCAAGATTGACAGTTGTTAGTCTTGGGAAGTGATCAGATAGAAGATCATCAACTATGACAGAGTCATGCATCGTATATGATGTATTAAATCCAAGACACAGATCTAGTATGCCACCATATATGTGAGTAGGCTCAGTAGTGCCCACAATTCGAACATTATCATGCTCATTCAGCAATCTCACTAGTTTAGTTCCATTGGTGTTTGTAATAGACCCACCAATATTCTTATGTCTGGCATTAAAATCTCCAAGAATGATGGTAGGTTCACTATTGATGCGATCTGGTAAAGCATCAGGTCGAAGCTGGTTCGCTGGGGCATAGAGATTAAAAATGTTTATGGAAAAATCGCCTGCATATACTTTGACACCATGATACTGCATGTTAACTCGACTCTGCAAGGAAAGGAGTGAATGTGGCAAGTTCTTTCTGACATACATCACACAACAGTTGGTTGACCTTAGGTTATAAGCTGCATATCCAGGCAAGTTTGGTGGAGGTGCTCCATCTTTCAATCTACATTCCTGCAAACAGATGACATCAATATTCTTGGTTGCACTAATATGATGTAAGTCAGGCAACCGCTTCCTGATGGAAGCAATGTTCCATGAAAAGATTTGTAATGTATCCATTGTAGTGAGTTATTACAATCTCTTGCTCATAAGATGGTAAAACTATTATGCTTTGACTGCAGTGTGCAGACACTTAAGAGCAAATAGCATAGTTTGTACGTCTTTATCTTCAGAACCTTTATTTTTAAGCATTTTTCGGCATTTTGGCAGCCAGTTATAAGGCAATTTTTGAAGGCAAGTGTTATGGGCTTCTTTCTCACAAATTGCTGGAAGGGTGCTTTACACTACAGTTTTTAAACTGCAACATTAACACCCCTCCTTCAGAGTGCAGGCACTGTACTTCCCATCTCCAGGACTCAAGTCCAGCCTGCCGGTTTCCCTGAACCCCTTCATAAGTGTTACTTTGCTCACACTCCAACAGCACGTCAAGTATTAAAAACCATTTGTCTCCATTCACTCCTATCAAACACGCTCACGCATGCATGCTGGAAGTCCAAGCCCCTCGCACACAAAACCTCCTTTACCCCCTCTCTCCATCCTTTCCTAGGCCGACCCCTACCCCGCCTTCCTTCCACAACAGACTGATACACTCTTGAAGTTATTCTGTTTCGCTCCATTCTCTCTACATGTCCGAACCACCTCAACAACCCTTCCTCAGCCCTCTGGACAACAGTTTTGGTAATCCCGCACCTCCTCCTAACTTCCAAACTACGAATTCTCTGCATTATATTCACACCACACATTGCCCTCAGACATGACATATCCACTGCCTCCAGCCTTCTCCTCACTGCAACATTCATCACCCATGCTTCACACCTATATAAGAGCGTTGGTAAAACTATACTCTCATACATTCCCCTCTTTGCCTCCAAGGACAAAGTTCTTTGTCTCCACAGACTCCTAAGTGCACCACTCACTCTTTTCCCCTCATCAATTCTATGATTCACCTCATCTTTCATAGACCCATCCGCTGACACGTCCACTCCCAAATATCTGAATACATTCACCTCCTCCATACTCTCTCCCTCCAATCTGATATTCAATCTTTCATCACCTAATCTTTTTGTTATCCTCATAACCTTACTCTTTCCTGTATTCACCTTTAATTTTCTTCTTTTGCACACCCTACCAAATTCATCCACCAATCTCTGCAACTTCTCTTCAGAATCTCCCAAGAGCACAGTGTCATCAGCAAAGAGCAGCTGTGACAACTCCCACTTTGTGTGTGATTCTTTATCTTTTAACTCCACGCCTCTTGCCAAGACCCTCGCATTTACTTCTCTTACAACCCCATCTATAAATATATTAAACAACCACGGTGACATCACACATCCTTGTCTAAGGCCTACTTTTACTGGGAAATAATTTCCCTCTTTCCTACATACTCTAACTTGAGCCTCACTATCCTCATATAAACTCTTCACTGCTTTCAGTAACCTACCTCCTACACCATACACTTGCAACATCTGCCACATAGCCCCCCTATCCACCCTGTCATACGCCTTTTCCAAATCTATAAATGCCACAAAGACCTCTTTAGCCGTATCTAAATACTGTTCACTTATATGTTTCACTGTAAACACCTGGTCCACACACCCCCTACCTTTCCTAAAGCCTCCTTGTTCATCTGCTATCCTATTCTCCATCTTACTCTTAATTCTTTCAATAATAACTCTACCATACACTTTACCAGGTATACTTACCAGACTTATCCCCCTATAATTTTTGCACTCTCTTTTATCCCCTTTGCCTTTATACAAAGGAACTATGCATGCTCTCTGCCAATCCCTAGGTACCTTACCCTCTTCCATACATTTATTAAATAATTGCACCAACCACTCCAAAACTATATCCCCACCTGCTTTTAACATTTCTATCTTTATCCCATCAATCCCGGCTGCCTTACCCCCTTTCATTTTACCTACTGCCTCATGAACTTCCCCCACACTCACAACTGGCTCTTCCTCACTCCTACAAGATGTCATTCCTCCTTGTCCTATACACGAAATCACAGCTTCCCTATCTTCATCAACATTTAACAATTCCTCAAAATATTCCCTCCATCTTCCCAATACCTCTAACTCTCCATTTAATAACTCGCCTCTCCTATTTTTAACTGACAAATCCATTTGTTCTCAAGGCTTTCTTAACTTGTTAATCTCACTCCAAAACTTTTTCTTATTTTCAACAAAATTTGCTGATAACATCTCACCCACTCTCTCATTTGCTCTCTTTTTACATTGCTTCACCACTCTCTTAGCCTCTCTCTTTTTCTCCATATACTCTTCCCTCCTTGCATCACTTCTACTTTGTAAAAACTTATCATATGCTAACTTTTTCTCCCTTACTACTCTCTTTACATCATCATTCCACCAATCGCTCCTCTTCCCTCCCGCACCCACTTTCCTGTAACCACAAACTTCTGCTGAACACTCTAACACTACATTTTTAAACCTACCCCATACCTCTTCGACCCCATTGCCTATGCTCTCATTAGCCCATCTATCCTCCAATAGCTGTTTATATCTTACCCTAACTGCCTCCTCTTTTAGTTTATAAACCTTCACCTCTCTCTTCCCTGATGCTTCTATTCTCCTTGTATCCCATCTACCTTTTACTCTCAGTGTAGCTACAACTAGAAAGTGATCTGATATATCTGTGGCCCCTCTATAAACATATACATCCTGAAGTCTACTAAACAGTCTTTTATCTACCAATACATAATCCAACAAACTACTATCATTTCGCCCTACATCATATCTTGTATACTTATTTATCCTCTTTTTCTTAAAATATGTATTACCTATAACTAAACCCCTTTCTATACAAAGTTCAATCAAAGGGCTCCCATTATCATTTACACCTGGCACCCCAAACTTACCTACCACACCCTCTCTAAAAGTTTCTCCTACTTTAGCATTCATGTCCCCTACCACAATTACTCTCTCACTTGGTTCAAAGGCTCCTATACATTCACTTAACATCTCCCAAAATCTCACTCTCTCCTCTGCATTCCTCTCTTCTCGAGGTGTATACACGCTTATTATAACCCACTTCTCGCATCCAACCTTTACTTTAATCCACATAATTCTTGAATTTACACATTCATATTCTCTTTTCTCCTTCCATAACTGATCATTCAACATTACTGCTACCCCTTCCTTTGCTCTAACTCTCTCAGATACTCCAGATTTAATCCCATTTATTTCCCCCCACTGAAACTCCCCTACCCCCTTCAGCTTTGTTTCGCTTAGGGCCAGGACATCCAACTTCTTTTCATTCATAACATCAGCAATCATCTGTTTCTTGGTCATCCGCACTACATCCACGCACATTTAAGCATCCTAGTTTTATAAAGTTTTTCTTCTCTTTTTTAGTAAATGTCTACAGGAGAAGGGGTTACTAGCCCATTGCTCCCGGCATTTTAGTCGCCTCATACGACACACATGGCTTACAGAGGAAAGATTCTTTTCCACTTCCCCATGGACAATAGAAGAAATAAAGAAGAACAAGAGCTATTTAGAAAAAGGAGAAAAAACTAGATGTATGTATATATATATATGCATGTGCGTGTCTGTGAAGTGTGACCAAAGTGTAAGTAGGAGTAGCAAGATATCCCTGTTATCTAGTGTGTTTATGAGACAGAAAAAGAAACCAGCAATCCTACCATCATGAAAAACAGTTACAGGTTTCTGTTTCACAGTCATCTGGCAGGACGGTAGTACTTCCCTGGGTGGTTGCTGTCTACCAACCTACTACCTACAATATATATATATGGGAGATGACCGACTTGTTGAAAAAAAAAATATATATATATATATATATACATATATATATATATATATATATAATAAAATCTAAAAACCTTGTGGTTAACACTTACCAAATATGTAAATATGGGAATGATGCCGTCTAGACTATACAAGACCCGATGAATAATGGTGTAATAACTATCAATAAGCTGGAAGTCATCCAAATGCTGCAAGAAAATAATGTTAGAAATTAATAAATTATTCTGTAGCTTTTAATGGTTTAATTTATTTAAATAGCCACATATGTCATCATGATTAGTTAATGTGCATTTTCATCAAAGTAAAATGTCCATCCAGTAGCTGAAAGGAAAGAGACTAAAAGAGTCTTGTCCTACATTTCGTAGTTCCTTGTCTTGACAAGAGCCACATGCTAGATGGCAAACAATGTAAGATCTCAATGTTTTTTGCATATTACAGTTTAAACTAAAAAAAAAAAAAAAAAAAAAAAAAAAAAAAAAAAAAAAAAAAAAACAGAAAGGTATGCTCAAGACTGAGGTCATGCTGGTTTCCTGAAATACATCACAGTACTGGCAAATATGCCAGTTTCTAGAGATTGGGTGATAAAATTTTTATGGATACTGATATTCAATTTTAGGCTGATGCCTCTACCATAAAGAAAGCCAATACCCACCAATATCATAAAAAATAGCTGATACTGACTAATGCTCAGGTTTAGGTCTTTACCAATACCTAGCTGATACTCACTGATACTTGATGCCGATACCAATACTCTGTCATATCACTACCAGTTTCTATTGTGAACGTACTGTAGCATTTTAAAAAAAAGTCAGAGATACAGTACAAGTACAGTATAGAAATTTCTAAATTATGTACATTTTTGAAATTTATTTAGGTGCCTTTTTCTTGGAAATTTAAGACGTTTTTGGGTACTCCTAGAAAATTAAAGTTTCCCAAATGTCAGCTCACAGAAATTGTACAGGTATGCTTATTTAAGTATTTGAAGCACAAATTCAAAACTGAGCAAGAAATAATTTTACTAATCATGCATAACAACTTTAGCCTAATGAAACTACCAGTAAGCTACTGTCACAATTCTGAACTGCTGTATCCTCAGACTGGCTTCTTCATAAGGTGATGCAATACCTGGCAAGAAAAAGAAGAAAGTTCCCCTTCATAAAAAATGCATGGCTCCATGGGGAAGTGGAGAAGAATCTTCCTCTGTAAGCCATGTGTTGTAAGAGGCAACTAAAATGCTGGGAGCAAAGGGCTAGTAACCCCTTCTGTATGATTTACTAAATATAAAATGAAGAAAAACTTTCATTTCTTTTTCAGATCACCCTGTCTCAAATAGAGATGGCTGATGTGCTAGAAAAAATATGCATAATTACCAAACAAATCTCCAGTTTTCAGCATTTACCATAAAAGAAAATGGTTTCCAGCAGTTGCAGTACCTGCTACCTCCTCTAGTCAAATCATTCTGCTGTTCTTCAACTCTGTAGAAAACTTTTTAGCATTTCTTTAGTGCCTCTTATTTTTTGGTTTATAGGTAAGGACTCTTCTTCTCTGTTTATGGTACTGAAAAATCTTCCTTTCCAATTTTTTTCATATCCTTTGATAATCTTTTACAGTACATGATTATCATGTCACCTGCCCAACTCTTAACCCTTTGATTGTTTCGGCCGTACATATACGTCTTACGAGCCAGTGTTTCGGACGTATGTATACTCAATAATTCTAGCGGCTTTAAATCAAGCAGGAGAAAGCTGATAGGCCCACATGTGAGAGAATGGGTCTGTGTGGTCAGTGTGCACTGTATAAAAAAAAATCCTGCAGCACGCAGTGCATAAAAACTTCGACCGTGTTTTTGGATGAAAACACCGACTTTGAGGTGTATTTTCCTATAGTATTTATGGTTGTATTCTCATTTTCTTGGTCTCATTTGATAAAATGGAAAACATATTACAAAAATAGAGATGATTTTGATTAGTTTCACGATGAAAACGACCTTGAAATTGAGCTCAAAGTAGTGGAAATGTTTGATTTTTACCAATGTTCAAGAGTAAGCAAATCACACCACACGTCCAATACATGTCAACTGGGAAGTCTAATATTATTTCACTAGTGCACTGATATTATTTATACCATTTTTACAATAATGCAGTAGCCTGCATAACAGTAAATCTTCTATTTTTTTGTGTGAATAAAAAATAAAAATAGAAAGCAAGAGGAATATAAGAGGGGTCTGGAGACATGACTAATGAACAGAGGATATGTTATTTCAGTGCCAAGAATGTCTGCACTGTTTATTCTGGACCCCATTTTGAAATTGGCATCTTTTTTAATTTGTGTGAAATTGCCCAAACTGCCAATTTCTGACCACTTTATTGGGTAGTTGAAATCAGTAAATGGGCAGTTTCCTGTACTCAATTGATAGAAAAAATGGAGTTCTAAAGAAATAGCTATGAGTTTGGTCGACTGGAACAATGGAATTGGCTGAAAATAGGGCTCAAGGTCGGTGAAGTTGCCAATGTGTATACTACATCGCCGAGATCGTTACATTTGTGGGAGCGTAATTCCGAAAGTTTTCGATCAAATTTCATACTTTTAGTGTCATTACCATCGGAAAAAGATTCTCTATCATTTCATAAGAAATTTCTTTTTTTTTCCAAAAATTTTTCGACACCAGGAGACACTTCAGGATTTGGAGTTGCGACAGTCAAAGGGTTAATGAGTGAGGAATGCAAAATGCCTTCAGCCTTTTCATCGTGACATGCATCTTGAAGTTCTGGTGGCCATTTTGAAGTCTTTCTAAACTACTACTAACCTGTCCACATGTTTTTATTAAAGTGTAGACACCATGCTACCATTGCAAATTCCAGTTTTTATCTAATATATGTTGCAGATATCTATACTGATGAGCTGTTGAAGTGTGAGCAGGATAATATTTTGTGAAGGGATTCAGGGAAACCAGTTAGCCTGACTTGAGTCCTGGAAATGGGAAGTACAATGCCTGCAATTTAAAGGAGGGGTTTGGGATATTGTCAGTGTAGAGGTTGACTTTTAAACTGTCATATCTGAGCACCTCTGCAAAGACAGTGATTATGTATGAGTGAGGTGAAAGTGTTGAATGATGATGAAAGTATTTTCTTTTAGGGGATCTTCTTTCTTTTTGGGTCACCCTGCCTTGGTGGGAGACGACCGACGTGTTAAAAAAAATCTATACACGTATATACAATATATATATTTTTTTATTTTTTAACAGGTTGGCCATGTCCCACCGAGGCAGGGTGACCCCTAAAGAAAGAAAAAACTTTCATCATTATTCAACACTTTCACCATCACTCATACATAATCATTGTCTTTACAGAGGTGCTCAGATACGACAGCTTAGACATCCCTCCAAATTGTCGATATCTCAAACCCCTCCTCTAAAGTGCAGGCACTGTACTTCCCATTTCCAGGACTCAAGTCAGGCTAACTGGTTTCCCTGAATCCTTTCACAAAATATTACCCTGCTCACACTCCAGCTTGTCAGGTCCCTTTGCTCTTAACATGCTCATGCACTATTTTAATTAAAAATTTTAGTAACAGAAATTTTTCAGTGTATATGTACTACTCATCTTATTTGTGGTTGCAGGGGTCAAGTCACAGCTCCTGGCTGTCTCTCTCTCTCTGTGCATGTGTGTGTGTGTGTGTGTGTGTGTGTGTGTGTGTGTGTACTCACCTATTTGTACTCACCTATTTGTGGTTGCAGGGGTCGAGTCTTAGCTCCTGGCCCCGCCTCTTCACCGGTTGCTACTGGGCCCTCTCTCTCCCCGCTCCATGAGCTTTATCAAACCTCGTCTTAAAACTGTGTATGGTTCCTGCCTCCACTACGTCATTTTCTAGGCTATTCCACTGCCTTACAACTCTATGACTGAAGAAATACTTCCTAATATCTCTCTGACTCATTTGTGTCTTCAACTTCCAATTGTGGCCTCTTGTTTCTGTGTCCCCTCCCTGGAACATCCTGTCTTTGTCCACCTTGTCTATTCCACGCAGAATTTTATATGTCGTTATCATGTCTCCCCTGACCCTCCTGTCCTCCAGTGTCGTCAGGCCGATTTCCCTTAATCTTTCTTCATAGAACATTCCCCTTAGCTCTGGAACTAACCTTGTGGCAAACCTTTGTACTTTCTCTAGTTTCTTGACGTGCTTTATCAAGTGCGGGTTCCAAACAGGTGCTGCATACTCCAGTATGGGCCTGACATACACGGTGTACAGTGTCTTGAACGATTCCTTACTAAGGTATCGGAATGCTGTTCTCAGGTTTGCCAGGCGCCCATATGCTGCAGCAGTTATCTGATTGATGTGTGCTTCCGGAGACATGCTCGGTGTTATACTCACCCCAAGATCTTTCTCCTTGAGTGAGGTTTGCAGTCTTTGGCCACCTAGCCTATACTCTGTCTGTGGTCTTCTGTGCCCTTCCCCTATCTTCATGACTTTGCATTTGGCAGGATTAAATTCGAGAAGCCATTTGCTGGACCAGGTGTCCAGTCTGTCCAGGTCTCTTTGAAGTCCTGCCTGGTCCTCATCAGATTTAATTCTCCTCATTAACTTCACATCATCTGCAAACAGGGACACTTCTGAGTCTAACCCTTCCATCATGTCGTTCACATATACCAAAAATAGCACTGGTCCTAGGACCGACACCTGTGGGACCCCGCTCGTCACAGGTGCCCACTGTGATACATCATTACGTACCATGACTCGTTGTTTCCTCCCTGTCAGGTATTCTCTGATCCATTGCAGTGCCCTTCCTGTTATATGCGCCTGATGCTCTAGCTTCTGCACTAATCTTTTGTGAGGAACTGTGTCAAAGGCCTTCTTGCAGTCCAAGAAGATGCAATCAACCCACCCCTCTCTCTCGTGTCTTACTTCTGTTATATTATCATAAAACTCCAGAAGGTTTGTGACACAGGATTTGCCTTCCGTGAATCCATGCTGGTTGGCATTTATACTCTTGTTCAGTTCCAGGTGCTCCACCACTCTCCTCCTGATAATCTTCTCCATAATTTTGCATACTATACACGTCAATGACACAGGTCTATAGTTTAGTGCCTCTTTTCTGTCTCCTTTTTTAAAAATGGGAACTACATTTGCCGTCTTCCATACCTCAGGTAGTTGCCCAGTTTCCAGGGACGTGTTGAAGATTGTGGTAAGTGACACGCACAACATATCTGCTCCCTCTCTAAGGACCCACGGGGAGATGTTGTCCGGTCCCATTGCCTTTGAGGTATCAATGTCCCTTAGCAGTTTCTTCACCTCCTCCTCATCTGTATGTATGTCGTCCAACACTTGTTGGTGTATTCCTTGCTGGTGTCCCCATCTGGTCTGTCCCCCCAGAGTCCTTCCTGTCTCTACTGTAAATACTTCCTTAAATCTCGTGTTGAGCTCCTCACATACCTCTTGATCGTTTCTTGAGAGTTCTCCACCTTCTTTCCTCAGCCTTATCACCTGGTCCTTGACTGTTGTCTTCCTCCTAATGTGGCTATACAGCAGTTTCGGGTCAGATTTGACTTTCGATGCTATGTCATTTTCATACTTGTCGCTGGGCCTCCCTCCTTATCTGT
>NC_091310.1:38733553-38876053 GCF_038502225.1 Cherax quadricarinatus | reverse complement strand
TGCCACGTCAGTGCCATGATGTCATTAGTATGAAACACTTGTACTGCACCTTCAACACTGCCTCCACTGAACCTTGGCATATGTTTTCTATTCCTTCTCACTGTTTCACATATATGCGTATTGTTCACACATAGGAAATCAGTGAGCATAGGGCTTGTATACCAGTTGTCTGTGTACAATGTATGACCCTTGCCAAGGTACGGTTCCATCATCCTACGAACGACATCACCGGAAATGCCCAACATCCGTCTGTCATCATCGAGTGTGCTTCTCCCGGTGTATACAATAACATCCAATACAAGACCACTCTCACAGTCACACAAAACAAAAAGTTTTATACCAAAGCGATTACGTTTGCTCGGTATGTATTGCTTGAATGACAAGCGTCCCTTGAACAGAATCAAGGACTCATCAACAACAATGTTCTTGAAGGGATAAAAGTATTCACCGAATTTCTGCTTCAAATACATAAACATTTCCCGGATTTTGTATAGAAGGTCATATCTGTTTGGCGTATTTCTGTCTGAGAAGTGCAACATTCGTAGCAACAGAGTGAATCTGTTGCAGGGAAGGTGGTCACGGAAGATTGGAGTACTGATGAAGTGGTCTGTGGACCAGTAATTACTTATATTGTTCTTATAGGTATGTGGCATAAGCATGACAGTGGCAAGGAATAAATACATTTCAGCCACTGTTGTGTCTCCACCTGTGCAGCCATGACGATTCTCCAACCTCTGCTGTGTTGTCCAAGACATCAGTAATATGTAATTGTTTGTCTGGGTCACTATAAAGTTCATTATAGGCTCGTCAAAGTACAATTGGAAATAGTCAAACTCTGTAGACTCATTCGTTAGGGGACATTCTGGCTGGATGCCATTTCCACTTGCATCAAAATCACAAGGCTGTGGCACGAATATACTTTGTATCCAGTTCCACTCATGATCACATGGTGCAGGGTGGACCGGTGGCATGGGGCGAGGGGGAGCAGGAGGAAGGACAGGAGTGAAGGCAGCACATGGTTGAGGGGATGCCGGGCGGTCCTTTGTCTGTCCACCCACTGCGCCATGTGGTCCAGGCTCCATGCCACCCACCACTACTTCCTCCATCCCTGCATACTCACCAAGAGAGCATGTAGGGCAGAATGAATTACAGCAGTTGGATATGCTGAATGTTGAAGACAGAGTAAAACAACTGAAGCTAAATTATGTTTATAAAATTGCTCACAGTGTCCAAAATATTTTGCTGTCAATTTTGTCAAGGTTGGGAACCAAAGCAATCATAGCACTAGGGGGAGAGAGCACAACTTTGTAGTACCCACAGTCATTGGCCAGGCTTCAAACACCTTTTATTGTACAGCAATAAAGGAATGGAACAGACTGCCCGCACATGTCAAAGCCAGTCATAGCATGAACCAGTTCAAGAAGAGTGCCAAAAGGTGTCTGATGAATGTAGCTACAGAAAGGGAGGGGAATGATTTTCTATTTTTTTTAGCTAACATACATATAAATTTTACCTTATTCTTAGTAATGACCCTCGTATTGTAGATAGTCTTAATGACCCTCGTGTAGTAGATAGTCTTTTTAGTATGATAATAGGATGTTATCTTCATTATAGAATAATAAGAAAATATTATAACCTTTATATTATAATAAGGTAAAAGGACCCCAATGGAAACAAGTCACTCTGTCTGACTTTTTTGGGTTATCCTAGGTTCTCTACACATATGCTGCTATGTATGATAACTCTATGTAACTGTATTTGTGTATACCTGAATAAACTTACTTACTTACATATTCATGATCACTTTCGCTATCAGTGGCTGGGGTTTTGGATCGTGACCTGCCACGATCCTTGGGGATTGCATATGGCACACTGCCTGAACGTAGACAACGACGCCTAAAAATATGCTTCACTGGTGAATAATGAACTTCACTATCACTAGACAAATCCTCAAATGGCATAAAATCAATCTCATCGTCACTTACATCACTTTCACTATCACTAAAACACCGGGAAAATGATAGTTTCCTCTTGTGAAGTTGCCTATGGGTAACACTCGCCACTCCAGAGGTGCTTTGCCCAGGGTCTTGTGTGGCCACACTGGCCACCCCAGAAGTGCTTGGCCTAGGGTCTGCTGTGGCCACACTGGCTACCCCAGAGGTGCTTGGCCCAGGGTCAGGTGTGGCTACCCCAGAGGTGATGGGCTGAGGATGATCTGGGTTATCGTCGACATTTTCATTAATTCCTTGAATATTACTGGCCCCATTGGTGTCAAATCCACTAAACTCACAATCTATATCACTTGCCTCGAATAGTAGTGTGTTAATACGACGAGGCGTGAGTGAATCATGAGAATGTGCCATGTTGGCCCAAGATGGAGCTGAATGTGACTGGACCTACCATGTGGTACCCAGGCGTCCCCAATTTTTTTCATACGGCACACACTGAGTGCGCACACCCATTCTCTCACGTCTAGGCGACTCAGGCCTATCGCGCCAATTTTGAATGAATGAAAAATGAAACGTATATATACGTTTGGGGCGCTAGTGGTAAGAACGTATATGTACATTTGGACCGTTTAGGAGTTAACGAATGTCTGCCTGCAAAATCAGCTTACTGCACACACATACCATGTGATCACATACAAAATAAGAAATGAATTCAATCTAAAAAACAAAAAAAAAAAATGCAGTCATACTTCCTCTGGCTTGGTTTCCCTGTTGTTTTGTCTTAGCACAACACACACATTGACAATATACCATCACAGGATTTAGTGAAAATACAATTTCCCATGAAAAAACCTCTCCTTTTGGGTTAGGTTTTTAATGAAATGTCAAAACAAAGCATTTCAGAGGAATACCTAGAGAAATAATGTTAAAAACTAATCCGAGAGTCCATTTTATGTTCATTCATCATATGACAACATGAAAACAAATCATTAGAATTCTGTCAAAATAAAAGGCTCATTCAATTTCCCATACTAAATCTATTTTCTTCAGGTAAAGTTTTTCTTACAGTAAAAAAACAACCAGATTAGGATAAAATTTGAAGAGGTATTGTTAATAAATCTAACGAGCCTATGATAATATCCCCCAGTCAATGCTTCAATCAATCAAGTTTATTCTCTATAAGGATTACAACGCGGGGTTTACAGATTTTGGTTATTGTGTGGTTTACATGTAATAAAATACTAATTACAGAGGGGAGCCACTAGGACACCTAGCATAGCTAGGCATTTCGGGCAAACTTAGATTAATTCTTAACCCTAAATTATTACAAATTATGGAATAAGTTGACTAAATATTAAGTGACTAAATACTAGTTTGCGAGTTAAACAATGTGAATGCTTTTGTTTTGGCACAATACATGAAACATATAAGTGAACAGTATTTAGATAAGGCTAAAGAGGTCTTTGTGGCATTTATGGATTTGGAAAAGGCGTATGACAGGGTGGATAGGGGGGCAATGTGGCAGATGTTGCAAGTGTATGGTGTAGGAGGTAGGTTACTGAAAGCAGTGAAGAGTTTTTACGAGGATAGTGAGGCTCAAGTTAGAGTATGTAGGAAAGAGGGAAATTATTTCCCAGTAAAAGTAGGCCTTAGACAAGGATGTGTGATGTCACCATGGTTGTTTAATATATTTATAGATGGGGTTGTAAGAGAAGTAAATGCGAGGGTCTTGACAAGAGGCGTGGAGTTAAAAGATAAAGAATCACACACAAAGTGGGAGTTGTCACAGCTGCTCTTTGCTGATGACACTGTGCTCTTGGGAGATTCTGAAGAGAAGTTGCAGAGATTGGTGGATGAATTTGGTAGGGTGTGCAAAAGAAGAAAATTAAAGGTGAATACAGGAAAGAGTAAGGTTATGAGGATAACAAAAAGATTAGGTGATGAAAGATTGAATATCAGATTGGAGGGAGAGAGTATGGAGGAGGTGAATGTATTCAGATATTTGGGAGTGGACGTGTCAGCGGATGGGTCTATGAAAGATGAGGTGAATCATAGAATTGATGAGGGAAAAAGAGTGAGTGGTGCACTTAGGAGTCTGTGGAGACAAAGAACTTTGTCCTTGGAGGCAAAGAGGGGAATGTATGAGAGTATAGTTTTACCAACGCTCTTATATGGGTGTGAAGCATGGGTGATGAATGTTGCAGCGAGGAGAAGGCTGGAGGCAGTGGAGATGTCATGTCTGAGGGCAATGTGTGGTGTGAATATAATGCAGAGAATTCGTAGTTTGGAAGTTAGGAGGAGGTGCGGGATTACCAAAACTGTTGTCCAGAGGGCTGAGGAAGGGTTGTTGAGGTGGTTCGGACATGTAGAGAGAATGGAGCAAAACAGAATGACTTCAAGAGTGTATCAGTCTGTAGTGGAAGGAAGGCGGGGTAGGGGTCGGCCTAGGAAAGGTTGGAGAGAGGGGGTAAAGGAGGTTTTGTGTGCGAGGGGCTTGGACTTCCAGCAGGTATGCATGAGCGTGTTTGATAGGAGTGAATGGAGACAAATGGTTTTTAATACTTGACGTGCTGTTGGAGTGTGAGCAAAGTAACATTTATGAAGGGGTTCAGGGAAACCGGCAGGCCGGACTTGAGTCCTGGAGATGGGAAGTACAGTGCCTGCACTCTGAAGGAGGGGTGTTAATGTTGCAGTTTAAAAACTGTAGTGTAAAGCACCCTTCTGGCAAGACAGTGATGGAGTGAATGATGGTGAAAGTTTTTCTTTTTCGGGCCACCCTGCCTTGGTGGGAATCGGCCAGTGTGATAATAATAAAATAATAATAACATAGTTTCTATATTGGAGTATCAGAGGCAAACTTATGACTAGTTAGGAATCATTATTTTAAGATTAAGATTCGTATTTCTGTGCTTATAGTCAAATGGGTGAGTGAGTGAGTGTAAGTGTGAACCACCAGGTGGTTTTTATGTAGTTAGTTGATGGGGTGTATCAGGGAGATAAGATGTTTTCTAACAGTAGTTTTGAAGGTGATGAATGTGTCTGCAGTTCTAGAGTTTTCAGGTAGGGTGTTCCAGATTTTAGGGCCTTTGACATACATTCAATTTTTGTAAAGATTTAGTCGGACACGGGGAATGTCGTAGAGATGTTTGTGTCTGGTGTTATGCCTGTGGGTCCTGTCACAACTATCAAGAAAGCGTTTTAGGTCAAGGTTAATATTCGAATTTAAGATCCTGTAGATGTAGATTGCACAGTAGTAAGTGTGGATGTTCTGAACAGGGAGTAAGGTTAGATCTATGAAGAGTGGGGGAGGGGGTTGCCAGGGATGGGATTTAGTGATTATTCTTACTGCGGCCTTTTGTTGGGTTATTATTGGCTTTAGGTGTGTTGCTGCAGTTGATCCCCAAGCACAAATAGCATAGGTGAGGTATGGATAAATGAGTGAATGGTATACTGTGAGAAGGGCATTTTGCAGCACGTAGAATTGTATCTTGGAGAGGATCCCAACTGTTTTGGATACTTTTTTTGTTGTGTGTTGGATATGGGTGCTGAAATTCAGGTTGTTCTCGAGTTATAGGCCTAGCAATTTGCCCTCATTATGTCTGGCAATTAGTGTTGTCGATCTTAATGTTAAGTTGCGCAACACCTGCTCTGCTACCAAACATACTATAGTAGGTTTCGTCAGTGTTAAGTGTAAGTTTATTGGCTGTCATCCAAATCGATATTTTGAGCACCTCCTCGTTAACAATGGTGTTGAGGGTGGCAAGATTAAATCAGGGATAATCACAGACAGCACTACAGACCACTACCCTACCTTCCTCTTAACAAACATTAGTAAACCACCACTGGAAAACAACAAAGTTTCATTTAGACTCCATGACGAGGCCTCAGTAAGGAAGTTCACAGCAGACCTAGAGACTGTTGACTGGCCTACAGAATTCTCCAAGACCAATGGTATTGACGATTGGACAGACATTTTTCTTAACAAATTACTTAGACTATACAACAAACATTGTCCTATAAAAACGAAACAGATCACGAATAAACGGCTCGGTTGCCCATGGCTAACCAGCAGCATTCTGAAGTCCATTGATAAGAAACACCAATATGAAAAGCAATACAGACAGGGCTTAATACACAAAGATATTCTTAAACACTATTCATCAGTTCTCACCAAAGTAATAAAGAAAGCCGAACAACTGTACTACTACAGCAGATTCACTGACACAAGAGGAGATACATGTATAAAAAAGACCTGGGAAACACACTCCCAGATTCTGGGCACCCACAAACTGAAAAAAACAAGAATATTGTCCTAACTAAACCTAATGAAACACCACTGCATCCCACTTATACAGCTAACAAGATAAATGACTTCTCAGCTATAGGATCTAATCTTGCCAGTAAAATCACTGAGCCCACCGAAGTCACTGAGATTATAAAGTCACTTAAAAATAACTTAGGGAATCTGTCTTATGTCCCACCATTATTGTACAAGCGAGTGGCCCATGTCCTTTCGCATGCTATTATATTACTTTTTAACAAGTCACTAGAAACTAGCACCTTCCCGAAACTACTCAAGACAGCAAGGATTACACCAATACATAAAGGTGGTGACCCTACAGATCTAAACAACCATAGGCCAATATCAAACTTACCATTGCTATCCAAAATCTTTGAGAAACTCGTGCACAGGAGACTACATTCATTTATAGTGGCACAAAGCATGCTTAACCCCTGCCAGTTTGGATTCAGGAAAAATAAAAGCACTAATGATGCAATTGTAAAAATGCTAGATCTGCTTTACACAGCATTGGAAAATAAGGAATATCCGCTAGGAATTTTTATTGACCTAAGAAAAGCTTTTGACACAGTAGACCACAACATCCTACTCCACAAACTTGACCATTATGGTATAAGAGGCCATGCGCTTGCATATTTCAAATCCTACCTTACTAATAGGTATCAGTATGACACCATTAAAGACACAGCATCATCAACACGGCCACTTGATACTGGAGTTCCGCAGGGAAGTGTCCTTGGACCCCTGCTCTTCCTCATTTACATCAATGATCTGGCAAACGTATCCCAACACCTGAAACCCATTCTCTTTGCTGACGACATGACTTGTGTCATCTCTCACCTTAAGGGGGCTAGTATATTGGTCCATATGTGGTCTATTATGGTTGCACTTGTCTCAGTGAGCCTGGTTGGTTTAGTTATTGTTGGTATGAGAAGTGTGTTGTTCATATTGTTGATGAAATCAGTTACAGGCTGATCATCTAGTAGGCCAAGGTTGGTATTGAAGTCTCCAGTTAAGAGGTGATGCTTGTTCATTTGTCTGTTTGTTATTAGTGCCTTTAATTTCTCACTGAAATTTGGGATGTTTGTGTGAGGTATCCGGTAAATGGCACTGATTGTTATAGGCGTCTTAAGGGTTTTTTTACATTATAATTAGCAAAAATGTATTCCCTATATTCATCACTGAAGCAAGCGGTGCTAATGCAAGATAGTTGGTTAGTGTAATAAATTGCAATACCACCCCCAACTTGGTGTGGTCTGCAGTTGTGGATTGCTGTGTATCCTGGTAGAGGGTAGATATCTATTGTGTCCTGCTTAAGCCAGGTCTCAGTAAGAATAATGCACGAGAAGGGTGTCTTTAGCGACTCAAGGAGTGCCAGGTCATCATAGTGTTTGCTTAAGGACCTGATGTTGTAGTTAAGAACTGATAGATTTTAGCACTGTTTAGGATAGTGCTGGCTCGTGATGCTGTGTAATAAAGGCAGTTACTTTCCAGTAGGTTTTGATTGGGTGTTAGATTATGAAGGTTTAGATCAGGGTCGACGTGATCATTCATCTTCTAGGTTTAAATTGTGGTTATTTATATCCTGAATTGTGTCTTGAGTTCTAGTACTGATATCTGTAGTAGTGGGAAGTTTGGACAAGTATATAGCTAAAGCACTTTGGTCATATAGAGTATAGTCACTAATAAACATAATGAAGTTGATGTTGTCTATGTGTTGTGCTAGAATGAGCTAAAGTACAACTAGGTATAAACTAAAAATATAAAAATACAAATTAAAAATAGCACCAGACTCTCACTTGTAATTGAACTAAGGTCTAATATAATGAATTTGGTGTTGTCTATGTATTGAGCTAGAATGAGCTAAAGTACAACTAGGTTTAATCTAATAATATAAAAAATACTAGTTTAAAATGGCACAAGACTCTCACTTGTAATTGCACTAAGGTCTAATATAAGTTGTTAACAAGAACTAGAGTATAACTAAATTTAAATTGACAAGATAAAATACACAAGTTAAAGGTAGCAAAAGAAAATAAAAAATAAAAAAAAGTAAAAATGGCAATGACTTGGTTATAATATGATAGTAAGATGGTACACAGGATAATATAAAAGTTGGAGTTGAATATACAAGCTTAAAAATTTGGTAACAAAAGGTTAAAAAAAGCAAAATAAAGTTGGGTGATCAAGTCTAAAATAGAATAGGGCAATTATAAAAAGTATATAATAAAACTGGGTAATAAACTTTACAAATAAAAAATGGCAATAATAAAAAGTTTAAAATAGATTGGGCAATAAAGTACAGTGGACCCCCGGTTAACGATATTTTTTCACTCCATAAGTATGTTCAGGTGCCAGTACTGACCAAATTTATTCCCATAAGGAATATTGTGAAGTAGATTAGTCCATTTCAGACCCCCAAACATACACGTACAAACGCACTTACATAAATACACTTACATAATTGGTCGCATTCGGAGGTAATCGTTATGCGGGGGTCCACTGTATTGGCAAAATTGGGCAAGTATAATTAACTCAAGACTAGAATAGTGCAATGATAAGATGAAAAGTTTACAATAAAGTTGGGCACTAAAGTATAAAATAAAAATGGGCAATAATAAAAAGTTTACAATAAGGTTGGTCAATACAGTTTACAGTAAAACTGAGCAATAATAGAGATTTTAAAATAAAATTGGGCAATAGAGTATTTCTTAAAGTGAGGTAGAATAACTGAGAAGGACAAGCTATGGTTAGTTTCAATTAAAATAAGATAGAACAATGAAGTGGTAAGATGTAAAAAAGGAGAGAGATTCTGTAGATATTAAACACAATTAAGACTATGAGGTAGAAATAAAGCTCGTTTACCTACGACTTGGACTTACGATGGGCTCTCTGACCAGTATGCATACCTAAATGATGTATAATACAGCTGATTTCCTCTATTCTGTTTATTATAATATGCAGTACAGCACTGTATAAACATTTAAAAATATATTAAAAATGTTATAAATGGTGCAGAGGTGACATTAAAACAATATGAAAGATGACACAAACCCACTACCATTATAGTATGCTCCTTGCTTAGTGATGAATTCGTTTACCAATGCAGCCTTAGGAACGGAACTTCATCTTTAAGTGAGGAAAGGCCGTATTTTTTTTTCCTGATTGCTATTAGACATATGATGGATATCTTTCTAGATATACATAGTGGGAATTTGGGTCTAAAATTTGTGACCGTCATGTCAAAATGTGCAAGAATTACAAAGGTACAGAATATTTATAAAGGATATTATGCACCAGACTAAATTCTTTATTCATGGTTACTTTAAAACACACTAACATATTGAAAGAACAACTAATGATGAAGACAAACTGTAACGTGCAAAAATGTCAGCATGAATGGTTGGTCATTTATTCTTTTAACCCTTAAACTGTACATGCTTTATGGAGAAAATAAAGGTCGGAGTGCTACGCGCGCAAACCTAGATCTACATTTGGACAGTTTAAGGGTTAATCCTTTGAAAGCTAATAAACTGTTGGATTCAAATGGCATACTGCCAACAACAGTGTAAAAAAAAAAGACTGTTTGCAGAACCAGCTACTGTATATGCACTTGTATCAAATGTATTTGTATCATAATTATACCAAAACTGTAACAAACAGAACTGTAAATCAACTGTTTGTGTAACTATTAGGCTGATTTTTCTCTATTTAATGTTCATGTAAATTACTCAGCTCATTTTATTCCTATCACACATACTACATCTTTTTATTGTAACCAATTTTCACACAGCTGAGTTCCATAGCTCTTTTAATTTTTAAGGTTATAATCATGACTGATTTCTACTGTATTTAATTGCTAGGCTGCTAATAACATACATGTGTTACAAGGACCCCAGTGAAAAGAAAATAACTGACTTTTTGTGGGGTTATCCTAGGTAATTTACACATGTTACTGGTATGATAATTGTAATCCCCTAGACATGTGAAACACTACCTAAATAAATTTACTTACTTATTGTAACTTGTGTATATTTCTAAGAAATAAAGATTTTTATTCTGATTTTTGACATTTTGCATTATAGTAGGCCCCCGACTTATGAAAAGTGAAAGTTGACTGTTCAGAGCCCAGAACCTATTTTCCTCATAGACACCCATTTGAAAGTCGAGAGATGCTAAGCCATAATATTCTGTACCAGGTATCCAATTTAATATAATTTTTAAATATGAATATTTACCCAATATTCACATATAAATGCTATAATATTCAAAATTATTTAGTAAACAGAACAGAGATCCAATACAGTACATGTCTGCAGAAGCACGTCCCTAAAGTTGAACTTAGGTTAGGTTAGGTAAGGTTTGTCTTTTGGGTCTTAGTCATATGATGACCTGCAGCTGGAGCTTTTAGTCATCTGACTGAGCCTTTTCACTGGCTTACCAGTCCACTCCGTTAAAAGTTAAAGTTATAATTATAACCATTTATATTTTACAGTTGAAGTGTCTGAGAGAGTTGAGGAAGGAGGGAAGGGATGGGGGACAGTGGAACAGGAGGGAGGTATAGTGTGGGGAAAGTAATTGAGAGCATAACTGAGGACTGGTGTAATGAGGTGAGGTCCCAATGTCCTGCACTTCCCCCAGACATGTCTAGTATGTAGGTAGCAATTAGTGGTGACTACCGTAGCCTTAAGGAAACCGTTACTATCAAATCTATAGTTCTTGACCAATGTGTACCATACAAATGTGAGCTCTCCATACTTCCATAGTTACACAAAGTATTTGGTAAAAAAACTAACCAAGGAAAAATAATAGTACAGCCTCTCCTCACTTAACTACAGAGTTCCGCTCCTAAGACCATGTCGCTAAACGAATTCATCGCTAAGTGAGGAGCATACTATAATGGTAGTGGGTTTGTGTCAACCATCTCTGATATTGTTTTAATGTCACCTTTGCACCATTTATAACATCTCTAGTATATTTTTAAATGTTTATACAGTAGTGTACTGTATACTGAAATAAATAGAATAGAGGAAATCAGCTCTAATACACATTATTTAGGTATAAATACTGGTCAGAGAGCCCATCGTAAATCTGAGGCGTTGGTAAATGAGTACGTCGTTAAGGGAGGACAGGCCTTAAGAAAACCATAAATATTAAACCATATATCAATTGTACAGTTTTTACTCATGAAATAATGAAGGCACTGTAGACCAACCTGCTCCTAATTTTTGTAATTTACAATATTCTTAATAATCTGCAAGATAGCAGCAACATTAACACTAGCATAGTCTGTGTTGGGATGATGCAGTACATACAGTACAGTAATTAGGCTAAAGTTGAAACCTTCACTGGAGTACATATTTACCTTATAGAACAGCTACCTAGTAGCCAGCCCCTCTGTAAAGTCGCAAGTCGCTCTCTCCAGAAGACGGACTTAGCCAATCAAACATCTGCTTACATTGTTCTTGCAATTCTCTCACTCTCCCTTTTTGATAACAGACCTAGATTATACAATACTGTATCTCAAAAGATGCAATGCAGCAAAGTTTTTACATGTAAAGGTATTTTATTCTTGAGAATAGGGAGCACCCACTTCATGAGTAAGACATTCAAGATGGTACATATCATTAACAAACCATTTTTAAGATAGTTTAAATAACTTTTAAAAATGCCCATAAAGAGTGAATCTGCATCACTATATTCACATAATAGAAAAACTATTCATAGATGCAAGAGCAGTACACAAATCTATTTGGTACAATTTCTCAACAACAATCTGAGAAATACAGGTCAGTAAATTTCTATTAATTTCTCATAAACCTAGACATATGCAAACAATTTAAATTCCATTTAATTAATGCCCAAAATGAACCTGGCTGCCACAAAGAACATCTAGCATCTACATAAATCACAGCTACACCACTTCTATTTAATATTGCAAATAGCTGCATGACAAATTATTGTGCATCTAATAAAGAAGCCACTGTTGCAAAGTAACTTGCTGCTAAACACTGTATACTGTAAGCTATTGTGGAAATGTAAAAATAACAAAAAATACTGAACAATATTTACCTAAAATGATTGTCCTGTATAGGGGAAAAAAAAAAAAAAAGGAAATGTTACTTGGTATAAGAACATTCTGCTTATGGTATTGATCTGCTTGTGAAGTAGTGTACAATATGTGTATTATATGCTACATATATGTATGCATCATAATTTTGCTCTATTAGTATTATTCCTTGTTTAAATCTACCCAAAAATATATGAATATCTATGGGTTTTGCCATGTATGATATCTTTGCAAGTAAGCCTGTTGACATCGTCCAATGAAAACGAAGCAGATCTCAGCAGAGACTAAACAGCCCCTGGCTTACAAACAGTATACATCAATTCAGACAGGGCCTAATAACAAAAGAACTAACTAAACGGAAGTCCAAACAAATGTATTATGTAAACAGATTTAATAAAATAAAAGGTGATATGAAAAAGACCTGGAAAACTCTCTTAAATTTTGGGCTCCAGAAAACTGTCTAGAAACAGAGAGATTAACTTAGCGAAACCAGAAGAACCACACATACAGCCTATAGACATTGCCAACAAATTTAATATATTCTTTTCTATTATAGGATCAAAACTAGAAAGCAAAATCCCAAAAGAAAATACTCAGCCACAAGACTACCTCACTGGTAATTACCCACATACTCTATATATAGCACCAACAAATTCTACTTAATTCTCACTAATTAAATCATTAAAAAACAAGGCAGGAGACCTAAATAACTTGCCACCAATCATGTACAGAAAAGCAGCTCATGTGCTGCTTATTGCAACACTATTCAAAACAGCAAGGGTCACCCCGATCCTCAAAGGAGGCAATCCTACAGAACTAAATAACTACAGACCAATATCTGACTTACCTTTGCTCTCTAAAATCGTTGAAAAAATAATACACAAAGAAATCTACTCCTACCTCCTACCCCATAACATAATGAAACCCTGCCAGTTTGGGTTTAGGCTGAAAAAAAAAAGCCCGAATGATGCAATTATTCAGATGCTCGAATTACTATACAGTGGACCCCCGGTTAACGATATTTTTTCAATCCAGAAGTATGTTCAGGTGCCAGTACTGACCGAATTTGTTCCCATAAGGAATATTGTGAAGTAGATTAGTCTATTTCAGACCCCCAAACATACACGTACAAACACACTTACATAAATACACTTACATAATTGGTCGCATTCGGAGGTGATCATTATGCGGGGGTCCACTGTATATAGCAATTGAAAAAATTAATATCCTCTGGGGCTCTTCATAGACCTATGGAAAGCATTTGATACAGTAGACCACAATATCTTGCACCTGAAACTAGATCATTACAGGGTCAGAGGACACACACTGTAGTACATCTACCATCCGACTCACGACCTGCTCGACATATGACCACTTGACTTACGACCATGTTTATCCTAAACCTTACAGTAAAAAATACAGTACTAACAGCATAAAAAGTAAAAAAATGAAATACCGAAATAAAACAATAAAATAAAATCATTACAAAAATGTGATGTTGATATTCAGTAGTAAGGTTCGACTTGCGTCCATTTTGCCTTACAACTGGTTGGTCAGAACCAAGCTCGGTCGTAAGTCGGATGGTAGGTGTATACACAAATAGCGTGATCTCCAATACTCAGCCTGTAGTTGTTGGAGTGCCACAGGGAAGTGTCCAAGGTCCTCTACTCTTTCTTATTTACATCAATGACCTCCCAAATGCATCGTGACTCCTTAAACCAGTTCTATTCGCAGATGACACCACTTACGTCTTCTTCCATCCAAACCCAGCTATACTAAGTAACACTGTAAACAGCGAGTTACATAAAATATCAAACTGGATGACGACCAACAAACTTACTCTCAGTATAGAGAAAACCTACTTCATGTCTTTTGGAAACAGCATTAAATATCCAGCTAAACATATCGATAAATGGCTCACCCATTACAAGACACAATGAGGGCAAATTATAGGTCTCCTACTTGACTGTAATCTTAAATTTCAGACCCACATCCAGCATATAACTAAGAAAGTTTCCGAAACAGTAGGTATGCTTTCCAAGATACGATACTATGTACCCCAGAGGGCGCTCCTTACTTTCACTCTCTAATATACCCTTACTTCACCTATGGTATTTGTGCTTGGGGATCTACCATGGCCAACACCTTAAACCTTTAACCCTTTGAGGGTCGACAGGCCCTCTCCGAAACTCGTTCTCAGGGTCGGCCAAATTTAAAAAAAAAAAAATTATTTTCTCTTATGAAAAGATAGAGAATCTTTTCCCGATCATAACGACACCAAAAGTTTGAAATTTGATAGAAAACTTACGGAATTATGCTTTCGCAAAGTTAGCGGTCTCGGCGATGTTTACGGATCGGCGATTTTGCCCACTTTGAGCCCCATTTTCGGCCAATTTCACTGTACTAGTCGACAAAAAACATGAATATTTCGCTAGAACTCCATTTTTTCTATCGAATGGGTGCAAGAAACCACCCATTTATAAATTCAACTATCCAGTACAGTGGTCAGAATTTAGCAATTTTGCCAATTTCACACAAATTTCAAAAGATGCCAATTTCGGAATAGGGTCCAGAATAAACAAGAAAGACATTCCTGGCACTAAAATGACATTTCCTCTAGTCATTAGTCACGTCTCAAGGCCCCTCTTATATTCTTTTGCTTTCCACTTTGAATTTTTATTCTCACAAAAAATATAAGATTTACTGTTATGCAGACTACTGCATTAGTGTAAAAAATGGTATAAATATTATTGGTGCACTTGTGAAAGAATATTAGACTCACCAGTTGACGTGTATTGCACGCTTGGCACGATTTGTTTACTTTTGAAGTTTGGTAAAAATCGAACATTTCTGCTACTTTGAGCTCAATTTCAAGGCACCTTTCATTGTAAAACCAGTCAAAATCATCTCAATTTCAGTAATATGTCTTCCATTCTATAAAATGAGACCAAGAAAACTAGAATACAACAATAAATACTATACGAAAATACACTGCAAAGTCGCTGATTTATTAAAAAAAAATGGAAAAAGTTTTTTTTTTCTCATTATGCACCGTGTGCTGCAGGATTTTTTTTAGACTGTGCACACTGACCACGTAGACCCATTCTTTCATATGAAGGCCTACCAGCTTTCTCCCACTAGATTTGAGGTCGCTAGAATTTATGAGTACTAGTACGTCAAAAACCCCTACGCGTAAGACGTACTAGTACGACGAAAACCCTCAAAGGGTTAATATGTAACCCAATAAAAAGTGGCAGTGTGGATGATCACAAACTCCAGCACCTGACAACACACCCCCCACCACTCTTCAACAGCTTGAACTTACTAAATATACAAAATATACACACTTATTACTGTGCCTACTATATGTATACTATACAGAACATTAAACTCCAATATCAACCCTCTGCTCCAACTTCTCCTAGACAGCTTCAACAGAACACACAGGCATAACACGTGGCACAAATCACTTTTCGACATCCCTCGTGTCTGTCTCACATCATGCAAAAATGCAATGCACATAAAGAGCCTGAAGATCTGGAACTCTGCCTGAAACAGCGAGAGGTTTCCTGCCCACAAATCAGTTATGACTATACTTAAAAATCATCTCATCTCTCAATAACAACCATACCCACACTATGCTAAACTCTAACCAAATTTAAAGCAACTCTCCCAAATATTTTATTATCCCTTACCTATTAAGCCATTATTACAAACTTAAAAATGTATGTTTATATCATAAATTGTACTAACTTATATTAATAATAGAGTAAAATATTGAATATTTGTATTCGACCACTCTCCACCTGTCTAGACTGAAGTACATGTATTAGGTTAAGTCTGCCCGAAATGCCTTGGCATGATAGTGGCTTTCTTTGTACCACTCAAATTATGAAATGTAAACACACATTGTAACCTCAGGAAAGAAATAAAATTTTATTTTTATTTTTAATATTCAGGCCTTGTAAATATGTAATCTGAAAATTTTACTGTTTTTTATACAGTGGACCCCCGGCATACAATATTAATCCGTTCCTGAGGGCTCATCGTATGCCGAAATTATCGTAAGGCGAATTAATTTTCCCCATAAGAAATAATGGAAATCAAATTAATCTGTGCAAGACACCACAAAGTATGAAAAAAAATAAATTTTTTACCACATGAAATATTAATTTTAATACACACAAACTAACACGTACCTTTATTGAAGATCTGGTGATGATTGATGGGATGGGAGGAGGGGAGAGTGGAAGTTGTTAATGTTTAGAAGGGGAATCCCTTTCCATTAGGACTTTAGGTAGCACATCCTTTTCCGGGGTTACTTCCCTTCTTTTAATGCCACTAGGACTAGCTGACCATGGTGCAGCAACAGCTGACCTTGGTGCAGCAACAGCTGACCTTGGTGCAGCAGCAGCTAACCGTGGTGCAGCAACAGATGACGGTGGTGTAGCAGAAGTTGACTGTGGTGCAGCAGCAGCTGACCGTGGTGCAACAGCAGCTCACCATGGTTCAGCAACAGCTGACTGGTGCAGCAACAGCTGACCTTGGTGCAGCAACAGCTGACCTTGGTGCAGCAACAGCTGACCTTGGTGCAGCAACAGATGATGGTGGTGTAGCAGCAGCTGACCGTGGTGCAGCAGCAGTTGACCGTGGTGCAGCAGCAGCTGACCATGGTGCAGCAGCAGCTCACCATGGTGCAGCAGCAGCTGACCATGGTGCAGCAGCAGCTCACCGTGGTGCAACAGCAGCTCACAGTGGTTCAGCAACAGCTGACTGGTGCAGCAACAGCTGACTGTGGTGCAGCAACAGCTGACTGGTGCAGCAACAGCTGACCATGGTGCAGCAACAGCTGACTGGTGCAGCAACAGCTGACCATGGTGCAGCAACAGCTGACCATGGTGCAGCAACAGCTGACCATGGTGCAGCAACAGCTGACCATGGTGCAGCAACAGCTGACCATGGTGCAGCAACAGCTGACCATGGTGCAGCAACAGCTGACCATGGTGCAGCAACAGCTGACCATGGTGCAGCAACAGCTGACCATGGTGCAGCAACAGCTGACCATGGTGCAGCAACAGCTGACCATGGTGCAGCAACAGCTGACCATGGTGCAGCAACAGCTGACCATGGTGCAGCAACAGCTGACTGGTGCAGCAACAGCTGACCGTGGTGCAGCAACAGCTGACTGTGGTGCAGCAACAGCTGACCGTGGTGCAGCAACAGCTGACTGGTGCAGCAACAGCTGACCGTGGTGCAGCAACAGATGACGGTGGTGTAGCAGCAGCTGACTGTGGTGCAGCAGCAGCTCACCGTGGTTCAGCAACAGCTGACTGGTGCAGCAACAGCTGACCATGGTGCAGCAACAGCTGATTGTGGTGCAGCAACAGCTGACAGTAGTGCAGCAGCAGCTGACTGTGGTGCAGCAACAGCTGACGGTGGTGCAGCAGCAGCTGACTGTGGTGCAGCAGCAGCTGACTGTGGTGCAGCAGCAGCTGACTGTGGTGCAGCAACAGCTGACGGTGGTGCAGCAGCAGCTGACCGTGGTATGATAGTACGTATTTCCCACCCCTTTTTACATATGATCGCTTAAGAGATGGTATCTCCTGCTATCTGTTTTTCGTTTATCCACACCAATAACAGTCTCTCAACATCTTCGAGTACTTGCTATCTCTGTTTCGAAAACAAACTTGCACCTTTTGCAAGAACAGCTTCCTTGATTGCCGTTTTGTTGGCTACAATAGTAGGGATGGTTGATTGGGGTTTGATATACAACCTGGCCAGCTCCGAGACACGCACTCCACTTTCGTACTTAGCAATTACATATCTCTTTCTTCATTTCCATAGTAATTTTCACCTTTTTTACTGCACGGTTGGCACTAGAAGCTTTCTTGGGGCCCATGGTGACTTATTTTGCAGGTACAATCACTAAAAACGCTGTGATAATATGAAATGTACCGATTGTATGCGTGGATGCGACCGCACTGGCTGGCTTGTAAACACTGGCATGCACGGGGCAGCTGAAGACACACGTGGGACGCGTCCCGGATGAATCGCTTGTGGCAGGTTTTTTAACGTGACAAAGCAAAATTTTTGCATTAAAATGTATCATATGCCAGAGTTAACGTATGCCGATGCCATCGTATGCCGGGGGTCCACTGTATAGGATAACTCAATGAAATCAAACTATGTGACTTATTTCTACTGGGTTCCTTAAAACACAAATGTATGTTCTTAAAAAAATAAAAGATAATGACTATTGTGATTGTAATTAATGGACTGAATGATTCATTAAGTTATCATTTGAAATTTTAAACACGAGTCACATTACTGTATAGCATATAAAATGTGAAGACTTAACCTAAGATATCTCAATAGTTTCTCTGTCATTCTTCTGATATGTGGGCTTATTTATTCCTTGAAAGCCATTAGCCAAGTACAGTACAGTACATTACAGAAGCAGACAATGAAGTCTAGCTACAGTGTAAAAGAATACCAGTGATCTCAACAATGTTCCAAAGTCACCAATCAGTCAGAAGTCTGATATTTTTACACAGGTGAAGAGCTCTCTTTACACATTTAGGAAAATTATTGCCAAGCACTGGTCTAGTATAACATACCTTAACCTTATATAATCTAACCTAAAATATGCTACTGGATAATTAGTATTTTACCTAGTCAAGGAACTGGCCATATGGATAACTCCCCACTGCTGGTAACTGAAATATGGTATTATATTTATTTACGGAGGGGAATGCTAAATTTGTAGTTCACAGAACACCTTGGGGAATATGAGGCAATCATATCTGATCCAAGGAGAGAGAGAGAGAGAGAGAGAAAGAGGGGGAGAGAGAGAGAGAGAGAGAGAGAGAGAGAGAGAGAGAGAGAGAGGAAAGGTTCAATTCCTTGAAGCAAGAGCCCTTCACAGCATTAGGGCACCTCCTCTCATTGATACTGTAATTTGGCAAGTAGACACAATTTTGTAATATGTACTGTAGGTTGTCAGATCTCAGACACCTTTTATTATACAGCAAAAACTAAAAGAATGGAACATATTGCCTCTCTCTTTCTCTCTCTCTTAACATATCAAGACCAGTCTGAGCATAAACCAATTCACAAAAAGCTAAAAGGTTCCTAATGAATGAAGCTACAGAAGGAAGAAAAAAGATTCCTTGTTTAGTTAATGTGCATGTATCCATTATATGCTGATTTTTCTCTATTTAACGTTCATGTAAATTACACATTTTACATTATTCCTATTGTATCTCTTTAAAAGATTTCATGTGGTTGATTTATTTGGTTTATTTTTATGGTAATAATCATGACTTAATTCCTACTGTATCTAGTAGCTATGCTGCTAACAGTAAGGAATACAAGGACAAGTATGTTAGTATGTAACAATTGTAATCATCCAAAACTTGTATAACTGTACATGAACACTTATTACACTACCCTATGATCCAGCATATATTAAGAAAATATCATTCACTACCAGTATTATTATTATTATTATTACAATCAAAACTAAACTCTAGGCTAACAAAGGTAATACAGTTCACTACAACTATACAGTATTATATATACAAAATACGAAAAGGCAGTAGACGTTAGCATAATAATGAGCATTAGCATAATAAAAACATGAGGTTAATTATTGGGTGTGTGAGCATCATGGTCAATGGAACTATAAGATGTGGCTCCCTCGACCTCACTGTAACTACTTAAAACCCTTGACTATAATTCATTACACATCAAAACACTGCACAACCACGGGAAAATATATATTATCCTTGACACTGTTTGGTTATCCAACGTCAGCTAGTATATTCCTCACCACATGTCACTCTCCGATGTCTATAAAAATGTTTCTCTGTACTTCCAATGTGTATACATTTTAACCTTCGTCTTGTAATTAAAAACCATGTCACTTAACCATAATCAGTGAAAAAAACGTATAGTAGGTGGTTATTACCAGTCAGAGGTGAAGTATGGTAGAGAGGGAGACTATGTAGTGTCCAACACACTAGCAGACATTATAACATGTTTTTATTTAGTGTGTAACCAACCTGCTGGATGAGGCTGCCAGGCACATATAGTTACCTCCTGCTATAACCTTCTATAATGCTGTGTCCCAGCCCCCACACTCCGCCTACCAACTTTTCTTAATAAAGAAAAAAAAAACACTCCCTGGTGCCAGGGTGAACTACATAATGGTATATACAAAGTTTATGTACTCTTGAAGGCACATAATAAGACGTGAAATTACTCTGTATAATATTTACTATAAACTACATAGACAAAGTAGACTTTTTCCTTTTATTCCCACTCTTCTCATCAACCTTCGAAGGAAACATAAAGATAAAAATTAAAATATTTATTTCATTAGAATACATTGAAGTTATATTGGATAGTTTTACAATTTGTATGGTTACAGGTTAGTTACTGTGTTATTATATTACATATTGTTATTTATATTATATGTAGTGGAGGCAGGAACCATACATAGTTTTAAGACGAGGTATGATAAAGCTCAAGGAGCAGGAAGAGAGAGGACCTAGAAATTAATTATATACTCACCTCAAATAGGTGAGTATATAATTAATTTCTAAGGCTTCAAGACTATTTAATGCATCAACTAAACAGAGGTTATTTAAGCGATAATGCACATCAACATTCTGTATTTATGTATTAATAAAAAACGAATATGGCATTGTGTAGCTGTTCTGCATTATATTACAGTTTACAGGGTGACAGAAACATAGCTTTTATACATCTTGAATATGAGCTAACTATACATCCATCACACGGGATAGTTTTCCTGTTATACTCCATCATGAGATAATTTCCCTGCCATACTCCACACGGAATAATTTCCCGTCACTCATCACACGGAATGGTTTTCCTGTCATACATAAAAGGCCCTAAAATCTGGAATTCATTACCTGTAAATATAAAAGAAACACTACCTGTTTATAAATTCAAGTATCTTCTCAAAGATCACTTACTCACTCAAAACCAAATAAATACTGAATAACTGAACCATATAAATTGTATATCCTATATGTTACTCACAATTATATCACACAAATGTTAAACGTAGGACCCAATCTAACTTTGTTATTCCCCTCAAGGAAGGTTCCTTGATGTTGGTGAGGGGCTCTTGATTTAGGGAATTGGATCTGTGCTCCAGTTCCCCGAATTAAGCCTGAATGCCTTCCACATCCCCCCCCCCCCGGGCGCTGTATAATCCTCCGGGTTTAACGCTTCCCCTTGATTATAATAATAATAATAATAACTTTATTTTTTTAAATACACTACCTAACAGAATACTCCATTCGACTGAATGTACAGCAATGTATGCAACCATATGACCTGTCTTTGTAATACTCATTTGTGCTTTATAGTTATCTGTTTACAATAATGTTTTATCACTGATTTCATCATTGCTTAGTTCATCTTAAGTTAATTTTAAGCCAGCCCGTAATGCTTGCACAGAACTGCTAAATGCCTCAAATGATGTAGTGGAAGTTTTAGCAGTAAAGGTCGAGAACCAAAACCTAGTCACTGTGACAGTCTACAAGCCTCCGGATGCAACATCCCAGCAATTCCAGGAACAGCTGTTAAAAATTGACCACTGTCTGGAAAACCTTCCAGCTCCTGCACCCAACATCTTGCTCCTGGGGGATTTCAACTTAAGGCACCTAAAATGGAGGAATATAGCAAATAATATTGTTGCAGTAATAACACCAGGAGGCAGCTCTGATGAAAACTCACACTCACGCGAGCTTTTAAATCTCTGCACAAAATTCAATTTAAACCAGCAAATAATAGAGAACCTTCAAAACTAGGGAGGCCAAGCCCATGATGACACTCTTCAAGTCACTTGTTCTATCTAGGCTGGAATATTGCTGCACACTAACAGCACCTTTCAAGGCAGGTGAAATTGCCGACCTAGAAAATGTACAGAGAACTTTCACGGCGCGCATAACGGAGATAAAACACCTCAATTATTGGGAGCGCTTGAGGTTCCTAAACCTGTATTCCCTGGAACGCAGGAGGGAGAGATACATGATTATATACACCTGGAAAATCCTAGAGGGACTAGTACCAAACTTGCACACGAAAATCAATCACTACGAAAGCAAAAGACTTGGCAGACGATGCACCATCCCCCCAATGAAAAGCAGGGGTGTCACTAGCACGTTAAGAGACCATACAATAAGTGTCAGGGGCCCGAGACTGTTCAACTGCCTCCCAGCACACATAAGGGGGATTACCAACAGACCCCTGGCAGTCTTCAAGCTGGCACTGGACAAGCACCTAAAGTCAGTTCCGGATCAGCCGGGCTGTGGCTCGTATGTTGGTTTGCGTGCAGCCAGCAGCAACAGCCTGGTTGATCAGGCTCTGATCCACCAGGAGGCCTGGTCTCAGACCGGGCCGCGGGGGCGTTGACCCCCGGAACTCTCTCCAGGTAAACTCCAGGTAAACTAGACTGGAGAATGCACTAGACCTCATCTTCACTAACAATGATGATCTGATAAGAAATATCACCATATCAAAAACAATATACTCAGATCACAACATAATTGAGGTTCAGTCATGTATGCGCAGAGCCCCAGACCGCCATAATGAGATTAGTCACGAGGGAGCATTCACCAAATTCAACTTCAATAACAAAAACATAAAGTGGGACCAAGTAAACCAAGTCCTAACCGATATAAGCTGGGAAGATATACTAAGGAACACAGACCCCAACCTATGCCTAGAACAGATTAACTCGGTGGCACTCGATGTATGCACAAGGCTTATTCCTCTAAGAAAAAGGAGTAGATGTAAAACAGAAAGAGACAGGCGCTCCCTTTACAGGCGACGGAAAAGAATAACAGAGCGGCTAAAAGAGGTCAATATATCTGAAATGCGTAGGGAGACACTGGTCAGAGAAATAGCAAGCATCGAACTTAAGCTAAAAGAATCCTTTAGGAGTCAGGAATCGCGGGAAGAACTAAAAGCCATAAATGAAATCGAAAGAAACCCAAAGTATTTCTTCTCCTATGCCAAATCAAAATCGAGAACAACGTCCAGTATTGGGCCCCTACTTAAACAAGATGGGTCCTACACAGATGACAGCAAGGAAATGAGTGAGCTACTCAAGTCCCAATATGACTCAGTTTTTAGCAAGCCGCTAACCAGACTGAGAGTCGAAGATCAAAATTAATTTTTTATGAGAGAGCCACAAAATTTGATTAACACAAGCCTATCCGATGTTATCCTGACGCCAAATGACTTCGAACAGGCGATAAATGACATGCCCATGCACTCTGCCCCAGGGCCAGACTCATGGAACTCTGTGGTCATCAAGAACTGCAAGAAGCCCCTATCACGAGCCTTTTCCATCCTATGGAGAGGGAGCATGGACACGGGGGTCGTCCCACAGTTACTAAAAACAACAGACATAGCCCCACTCCACAAAGGGGGCAGTAAAGCAACAGCAAAGAACTACAGACCAATAGCACTAACATCCCATATCATAAAAATCTTTGAAAGGGTCCTAAGAAACAAGATCACCACGCATCTAGAAACCCATCAGTTACACAACCCAGGGCAACATGGGTTTAGAACAGGTCGCTCCTGTCTGTCTCAACTATTGGACCACTATGACAAGGTCCTAAATGCACTAGAAGACAAAAAGAATGCAGATGTAATATATACAGACTTTGCAAAAGCCTTCGACAAGTGTGACCATGGAGTAATAGCGCACAAAATGCGTGCTAAAGGAATAACAGGAAAAGTCGGTCGATGGATCTATAATTTCCTCACTAACAGAACACAGAGAGTAGTCGTCAACAGAGTAAAGTCCGAGGCAGCTACGGTGAAAAGCTCTGTTCCACAAGGCACAGTACTCGCTCCCATCTTGTTCCTCATCCTTATATCCGACATAGACAAGGATGTCAGCCACAGCACCGTGTCTTCCTTTGCAGATGACACCCGAATCTGCATGACAGTGTCTTCCATTGCAGACACTGCAAAGCTCCAGGCAGACATCAACCAAATCTTTCAGTAGGCTGCAGAAAACAATATGAAGTTCAACGATGAGAAATTTCAATTACTCAGATATGGTAAACATGAGGAAATTAAATCTTCATCAGAGTACAAAACAAATTCTGGCCACAAAATAGAGCGAAACACCAACGTCAAAGACCTGGGAGTGATCATGTCGGAGGATCTCACCTTCAAGGACCATAACATTGTATCAATCGCATCTGCTAGAAAAATGACAGGATGGATAATGAGAACCTTCAAAACTAGGGAGGCCAAGCCCATGATGACACTCTTCAGGTCACTTGTTCTATCTAGGCTGGAATATTGCTGCACACTAACAGCACCTTTCAAGGCAGGTGAAATTGCCGACCTAGAAAATGTACAGAGAACTTTCACGGCGCGCATAACGGAGATAAAACACCTCAATTATTGGGAGCGCTTGAGGTTCCTAAACCTGTATTCCCTGGAACGCAGGAGGGAAAGATACATGAAAGATACATGTACCTCTGTAAGTGTGCTCAAATTATAAATAAATAAAAAAATAAATTATATACACCTGGAAAATCCTAGAGGGACTAGTACCGAACTTGCACACGAAAATCACTCACTACGAAAGCAAAAGACTTGGCAGACGATGCACCATCCCCCCAATGAAAAGCAGGGGTGTCACTAGCACGTTAAGAGACCATACAATAAGTGTCAGGGGCCCGAGACTGTTCAACTGCCTCCCAGCACACATAAGGGGGATTACCAACAGACCCCTGGCAGTCTTCAAGCTGGCACTGGACAAGCACCTAAAGTCAGTTCCGGATCAGCCGGGCTGTGGCTCGTACGTTGGTTTGCGTGCAGCCAGCAGCAACAGCCTGGTTGATCAGGCTCTGATCCACCAGGAGGCCTGGTCTCAGACCGGGCCGCGGGGGCGTTGACCCCCGGAACTCTCTCCAGGTAAACTCCAGGTAATAAGTGGCTTTGGCATGCTGCTCTTACCTATATTTTTTGTACCTCTGTAAGTATGCTTAAATTACTAAATAAATAAATAAATAAGTACTTCATAACACGAAATGGTTTTCATATACTCCACCACATAGGATGGTGTTCCTGCCATACTCCTTAACAGAAAGGTTTTCCTATTATACTCCATTACGCATGTTGGTTTTCCTATAATATTCCATAACACAGGATGGAGTTCCCACCATACTCCATCACAGGATGATTTTCCTGTTCCATAACAAAGGATGGTTTTCCTGTTCCATAACAAAGGATGGTTTTCCTGTTCCATAACAAAGGATGGTTTTCCTGTTCCATAACAAAGGATGGTTTTCCTGTTCCATAACAAAGGATGGTTGATCAGGCTCTGATCCACCAGGAGGCCTGGTCACAGACCGGGCCGCGGGGGGCGTTGACCCCCGGAACTCTCTCCAGGTAAACTCCAGGTAAACTCCATAACAAAGGATGGTTTTCCTGTAATACTCCATCACAAACAATGGTGTTCCAATCACACTATATCATGTTGGATGATTTTCCTGTGATAGTTCATCTCACCTGACCAGCCGGGCTGTGGCTCGTACGTTGGATTGTGTGCAGCCAGCAGTAACAGCCTGGTTGATCAGGTTCTGATCCACCATGAGGCCTGGTCACAGACCGGGCCGCGGGGGCGTTGACCCCCGGAACTCTCTCCAGGTAAACAGGTGGTTTTTCTGTCATTCTTCATCACAAAGAATGATTTTCCAATCATTACATCAAGCAGAATGATGATTTTCCTGTCATAGTCCATCATGCAGGATGGCTTTCCTACCAGTCTCGTGCCAAACAACACTCCTATACTCTTCAAAAGTCTAAGTTTACTTTATATTCATAAAATTCACTCATATAAAGGACAATTTTGATATCAATCCTGCCCCGAAACACTTTCTTAATAGCTGCAACTGAACTCATAGGCATAATACCAGACACAAAAATCTCTATGATATTCCCCGTGTCCAACTCAATCTGGAAAAACTCAGTGTGCATAGAATGACCTAAAATTTAAGATCTCTCTGCCTGAAGATTTCCCAGTCTCGCTAGATAAGATAAGATAAGATTTCGTTCGGATTTTTAACCCCGGAGGGTTAGCCACCCAGGATAACCCAAGAAAGTCAGTGCGTCATCGAGGACTGTCTAACTTATTTCCATTGGGGTCCTTAATCTTGTCCCCCCAGGATGCGACCCACACCAGTCGACTAACACCCAGGTACCTATTTGCTGCTAGGTGAACAGGACAATAGGTGTAAGGAAACGTGTCGGAATTTCCACCCGCCGGGAATCGAACCCGGGCCCTCCGTGTGTGAAGCGGGAGCTTTAGCCACCAGACCACCGGGCCACTCCCAGACCACCGGGCCACTCGCTATCCGCTAGCCACTTTAAAGCTGCTTTTAAAAATACCTCCTTATTTTAATGTGATCTTGGCAGCGGTTCATTATCCTGACAACAATTAATTATGCCGAACAAATCTTGAAACCCTGTTTTTAATCCCGTATTGTCCCTGTCCTGTCCATTACACACTGGAAGTTTTTTCCTGTCATTGTATTTCAGAGGGTTTTTTCCTCTCATATTCCGTCACGCATAATAATGTCCAGCGACAGTATGAAAATAACATAGCATCGAAAGTCAAGTCTGACTCGAAACTGCTGTATAGCCACATCAGGAGGAAGACAACAGTCAAAGACCAGGTGATCAGGCTGAGGACAGAAGGCGGGGAACTCACAAGAAACGATCAAGAGGTATGTGAGGAGCTTTAAGGAAATATTTACAGTAGAGACAGGAAGTGCTCTGGGAAGACAACACAAAGGGGAACATCAACAGGGAGTATACCAACAAGTGTTGGATGACATACAAACAACAGTGGAGGAGGTGCAGAAGCTGCTAAGTGACCTTCATACCTCAAAGGCAATGGGACCGGACAACATCTCCCCGTGGATCCTTAGAGAAGGAGCGGAGACACTGTGCGTGCCACTAACCATGATCTTCAGTACATCCCTTGAAACTGGGCAACTACCTGAGGTATAGAAGACGGCAAATGTAGTCCCCATTTTTAAGAAAGGAGACAGAAATGAGGCACTAAACTACAGATCAGTGTCTCTAACGTGTATAGTATGCAAAGTCACGGAGAAGATTATCAGGAGGAGAGTGGTAGAGCACCTGGAATGGAACAAGATTATAAACGACAACCAACACGGATGCATGGAAGGCAAATCCTGTGTCACAGACCTTCTGGAGTTTTATGACAAGGTAACAGAACACACGAGAGAGAGGGGTGGGCTGATTGCATTTTCCTGGACTGCAGGAAGACCTTCAACACAGTTCCTCACAAGAGATTAGTGCAAAAGCTGGAGGATCAGGCACATATAACAGAAGGCACTGCAATGGATCAGAGAATACCTGGAGAGAGTTCCGGGGGTCAACGCCCCCGCGGCCCGGTCTGTGACCAGGCCTCCTGGTGGATCAGAGCCTGATCAACCAGGCTGTTACTGCTGGCTGCACGCAAACCAACGTACGAGCCACAGCCCAGCTGATCAGGAACTGACTTTAGGTGCTTGTCCAGTGCCAGCTTGAAGACTGCCAGGGGTCTGTTGGTAATCCCCCTTATGTGTGCTGGGAGGCAGTTGAACAGTCTCGGGCCCCTGACACTTATTGTATGGTCTCTTAACGTGCTAGTGACACCCCTGCTTTTCATTGGGGGGATGGTGCATCGTCTGCCAAGTCTTTTGCTTTCGTAGTGAGTGATTTTCGTGTGCAAGTTTGGTACTAGTCCCTCTAGGATTTTCCAGGTGTATATAATCATGTATCTTTCCCTCCTGCGTTCCAGGGAATACAGGTTTAGGAACCTCAAGCGCTCCCAGTAATTGAGGTGTTTTATCTCCGTTATGCGCGCTGTGAAAGTTCTCTGTACATTTTCTAGGTCGGCAATTTCACCTGCCTTGAAAGGTGCTGTTAGTGTGCAGCAATATTCCAGCCTAGATAGAACAAGTGACCTGAAGAGTGTCATCATGGGCTTGGCCTCCCTAGTTTTGAAGGTTCTCATTATCCATCCTGTCATTTTTCTAGCAGATGCGATTGATACAATGTTATGGTCCTTGAAGGTGAGATCCTCCGACATGATCACTCCCAGGTCTTTGACGTTGGTGTTTCGCTCTATTTTGTGGCCAGAATTTGTTTTGTACTCTGATGAAGATTTAATTTCCTCATGTTTACCATATCTGAGTAATTGAAATTTCTCATCGTTGAACTTCATATTGTTTTCTGCAGCCCACTGAAAGATTTGGTTGATGTCCGCCTGGAGCCTTGCAGTGTCTGCAATGGAAGACACTGTCATGCAGATTCGGGTGTCATCTGCAAAGGAAGACACGGTGCTGTGGCTGACATCCTTGTCTATGTCGGATATAAGGATGAGGAACAAGATGGGAGCGAGTACTGTGCCTTGTGGAACAGAGCTTTTCACCGTAGCTGCCTCGGACTTTACTCTGTTGACGACTACTCTCTGTGTTCTGTTAGTGAGGAAATTATAGATCCATCGACCGACTTTTCCTGTTATTCCTTTAGCACGCATTTTGTGCGCTATTACGCCATGGTCACACTTGTCGAAGGCTTTTGCAAAGTCTGTATATATTACATCTGCATTCTTTTTATCTTCTAGTGCATTTAGGACCTTGTTGTAGTGATTCAATAGTTGAGACAGACAGGAGCGACCTGTTCTAAACCCATGTTGCCCTGGGTTGTGTAACTGATGGGTTTCTAGATGGGTGGTGATCTTGCTTCTTAGGACCCTTTCAAAGATTTTATGATATGGGATGTTAGTGCTATTGGTCTGTAGTTCTTTGCTGTTGCTTTACTGCCCCCTTTGTGGAGTGGGGCTATGTCTGTTGTTTTTAGTAACTGTGGGACGACCCCGTGTCCATGCTCCCTCTCCATAGGATGGAAAAGGCTCGTGATAGGGGCTTCTTGCAGTTCTTGATGAACACAGAGTTCCATGAGTCTGGCCCTGGTGCAGAGTGCATGGGCATGTCATTTATCGCCTGTTCGAAGTCATTTGGCGTCAGGATAACATCGGATAGGCTTGTGTTAACCAAATTTTGTGGCTCTCTCATAAAAAATTAATTTTGATCTTCGACTCTCAGTCTGGTTAGCGGCTTGCTAAAAACTGAGTCATATTGGGACTTGAGTAGCTCACTCATTTCCTTGCTGGCATCTGTGTAGGACCCATCTTGTTTAAGTAGGGGCCCAATACTGGACGTTGTTCTCGATTTTGATTTGGCATAGGAGAAGAAATACTTTGGGTTTCTTTCGATTTCATTTATGGCTTTTAGTTCTTCCCGCGATTCCTGACTCCTAAAGGATTCTTTTAGCTTAAGTTCGATGCTTGCTATTTCTCTGACCAGTGTCTCCCTACGCATTTCAGATATGTTGACCTCTTTTAGCCGCTCTGTTATTCTTTTCCGTCGCCTGTAAAGGGAGCACCTGTCTCTTTCTATTTTACATCTACTCCTCCTTTTTCTTAGAGGAATAAGCCTTGTGCATACATCAAGTGCCACCGAGTTAATCTGTTCTAGGCATAAGTTGGGGTCTGTGTTGCTTAGTATATCTTCCCAGCTTATATCGGTTAGGACTTGGTTTACTTGGTCCCACTTTATGTTTTTGTTATTGAAGTTGAATTTGGTGAATACTCCCTCGTGACTAGTCTCATTATGTCGGTCTGGGGCTCCACGCATACATGTCTGAACCTCAGTTATGTTGTGATCTGAGTATGTTGTTTTTGATATGGTGACATTTCTTATCAGATCATCATTGTTAGTGAAGATGAGGTCTAGTGTATTCTCCAGTCTAGTAGGCTCTATTATTTGCTGGTTTAAATTGAATTTTGTGCAGAGATTTAAAAGCTCGTGTGAGTTTTCATCAGAGCTGCCTCCTGGTGTTATTACTGCAACAATATTATTTGCTATATTCCTCCATTTTAGTGTGGGTGTATGATCCACTTAATATTTGTATTTATAACTCATTACAATTGTGACCAGGTGTGGACGTATCAGTGGTTCATTACTTTGTAATTTGTTCATGACTGTAACCATGTATAGGAGTGAAGCTGATTCATTACCTCTGTAACTTGCCATGATTGTGACCAGATCTACTTGGAGTTCATTACCTTTGTAACTTGCCATGATTGTGACCAGATCTACCTGGAGTTCATTACCTTTGTAACTAGTTCAGCTATCATAACTTTGGGGTCCAGTCACTGGACCCATTATGTACCTTTGTAATCTTTTGACTACTGCCCACAGGATGGGTATGGGGTGCATAATAAACATATTAAACTAAACTAGCATGGCTAGGCATTTCGGGCAGACTTAGTTTAATTCTTAATTTTAAAATATTACAAATTATGAGGTAAGTTGGTATTACCTGGAGTTTACCTGGAGAGAGTTCCGGGGGTCAACGCCCCCGCGGCCCGGTCTGAGACCAGGCCTCCTGGTGGATCAGAGCCTGATCAACCAGGCTGTTGCTGCTGGCTGCACGCAAACCAACATACGAGCCACAGCCCGGCTGATCCGGAACTGACTTTAGGTGCTTGTCCAGTGCCAGCTTGAAGACTGCCAGGGGTCTGTTGGTAATCCCCCTTATGTGTGCTGGGAGGCAGTTGAACAGTCTCGGGCCCCTGACACTTATTGTATGGTCTCTTAACGTGCTAGTGACACCCCTGCTTTTCATTGGGGGGATGGTGCATCGTCTGCCAAGTCTTTTGCTTTCGTAGTGAGTGATTTTCGTGTGCAAGTTCGGTACTAGTCCCTCTAGGATTTTCCAGGTGTATATAATCATGTATCTCTCCCTCCTGCGTTCCAGGGAATACAGGTTTAGGAACCTCAAGCGCTCCCAATAATTGAGGTGTTTTATCTCCGTTATGCGCGCCGTGAAAGTTCTCTGTACATTTTCTAGGTCGGCAATTTCACCTGCCTTGAAAGGTGCTGTTAGTGTGCAGCAATATTCCAGCCTAGATAGAACAAGTGACCTGAAGAGTGTCATCATGGGCTTGGCCTCCCTAGTTTTGAAGGTTCTCATTATCCATCCTGTCATTTTTCTAGCAGATGCGATTGATACAATGTTATGGTCCTTGAAGGTGAGATCCTCCGACATGATCACTCCCAGGTCTTTGACGTTGGTGTTTCGCTCTATTTTGTGGCCAGAATTTGTTTTGTACTCTGATGAAGATTTAATTTCCTCATGTTTACCATATCTGAGTAATTGAAATTTCTCATCGTTGAACTTCATATTGTTTTCTGCAGCCCACTGAAAGATTTGGTTGATGTCTGCCTGGAGCTTTGCAGTGTCTGCAATGGAAGACACTGTCATGCAGATTCGGGTGTCATCTGCAAAGGAAGACACGGTGCTGTGGCTGACATCCTTGTCTATGTCGGATATAAGGATGAGGAACAAGATGGGAGCGAGTACTGTGCCTTGTGGAACAGAGCTTTTCACCGTAGCTGCCTCGGACTTTACTCTGTTGACGACTACTCTCTGTGTTCTGTTAGTGAGGAAATTATAGATCCATCGACCGACTTTTCCTGTTATTCCTTTAGCACGCATTTTGTGCGCTATTACGCCATGGTCACACTTGTCGAAGGCTTTTGCAAAGTCTGTATATATTACATCTGCATTCTTTTTGTCGCTCGATCACACAGTCCGATCATACAGTTGCTCTACACCGCAAGAAGCCTCTCTTCGACCCCGTCGGGGTGTAGAATTTATATTCTACAAACGTGATATCCTTTTCACAATGCTGTCGAATCGTGTGAAAATCAAGCCTGTGAATGGTGCAATAAATGACTCCTCGAAGTTAGCTTTAGCTACCGTCGTTAGGACCTGCCTGCAGGTCAAATTTACGGCAATCCACTCTCTGAAAGACTCCTTCATTGTCGTCTGCACAGATGACACGGAAGCACTAAAACTAATGGACGACGCTTCAATCAGGACCCTACAAACACAACAATTCACTCTATCCCCGTCTCCATTCTTGAAGTCGAAACGTTCGGTCTTTGTGAAAAGACTTGACAATATCGTCACCTCTCTCTCTACTGAAGCACTGAAGACATCTATTGAGGAACAAAACACGTGGGCCTCGGTAGACAGCATCTCAAAGATCCCCAACGCCACATCAATGCTAAAGATTACATTCTCAGACATCTCCATGGCTGCCCAAGCTCTCTCTGAAGGTCTGGCCATCTCATATTACCACATTCACCCAAGTCATATAGAACAAGAACGTTTCACATACATCTCCCACTGCTGGACCTGCTACTCCTATAATCACACCACCAAGGACTGCCCCATCAAGAATAAGAAGTTTTGTTCAAAATGTGGGAATGATGGACACGATTTCAGATCCTGCACCATTACTACAACACCAACATGTCTTAACTGCAAGGGTAATCATCATACCCTTGCAGCTAAGTGCCCACTCAGGAAAGAAATCATATTGAAGAAAACTAAAGTTCTGAAGAAGACCTCCAATTCACCGACATATGCTGCAATAACCAAACCACAAACCGACGCCATCAAGACTCTACACGCTAATCTACAGGCACCATCGCCCAGCAACTCCCTCTCTCCACTCCCCGACGGTGCTCCTTCCAAGGTGCTGTACTGCATGGTGTATGCACACCTTGCAAACGCAGCAAGCCCCGGCACTTTCAACACCACTATTAACGAACTATTCCGTCTGAACAACATGCCTGCCTTCAATTTTCCGGAATCCACACCTTCAGAAGACATCCTCAAGATCCTTCCCAACGTCCTGAACTTTACTGCACCTACAGACCTGTCTCCTGCCCAAGCAACTGCTCCTGTAACTTCTATAACCACTTCCACCTCTGACAACGTTGATCAAGTTGCCTCAACCACCGCCTCCCACCTCTCCCAGCCTGCTGTTACACAACCATTACACCTCACAGCTGCTCCTGTCGAACATCAGTCACCTGCTACCACCATTGTAGATTCTCCCAGTGAATCCACTCCAGAAGAGGAAGATAACGACGACTCCAGTAAACTCTCATGGGAAAACCTTACCTTTTACACTTCTCCTTCAAATACTGACACCATGACCTGTACTGAACTCTACAAAAGCCTCGGTGCTGGAACAGTCAAGTATGCATGTGAATCACCGCTTCACTTCACACTCACCCAAGTTCTTGAGTTCATCAAGCCTCTACGTTTCACCTTCAGCAACAAGGCTAAATTATACCACCTATCTAGAAGCAGCTTCAAAAAGATTGAAAATGGCTCCATTGCTAACCTGCCTCCTCAGTTACTCCTATAACTCCCATATGTGTTCTACCCTCTGATGTGACCTAGCCTGCTGCCAGCTACTCAAGATTCAAGACTTCAACTACCACAAGTTCAATGCAACAGTCCCAGCTATTCCTGTTCTCAAGTCTGCCCCACGATCGCCTTAGCTGCTGGGTTAAGCCCTGGCTCTATTTCTCTTACTAAGAACACTCCTCTCCAGAGCTATTCTTCATCTGTCCCGTCTTCCCCGCTCATCCCATTGGGATCTTACCTAAACTTGTTTGCTTGCTTGCTTTTGTCTTCTAGTGCATTTAGGACCTTGTCGTAGTGGTCCAATAGTTGAGACAGACAGGAGCGACCTGTTCTAAACCCATGTTGCCCTGGGTTGTGTAACTGATGGGTTTCTAGATGCGTGGTGATCTTGCTTCTTAGGACCCTTTCAAAGATTTTTATGATATGGGATGTTAGTGCTATTGGTCTGTAGTTCTTTGCTGTTGCTTTACTGCCCCCTTTGTGGAGTGGGGCTATGTCTGTTGTTTTTAGTAACTGTGGGACGACCCCCGTGTCCATGCTCCCTCTCCATAGGATGGAAAAGGCTCGTGATAGGGGCTTCTTGCAGTTCTTGATGAACACAGAGTTCCATGAGTCTGGCCCTGGGGCAGAGTGCATGGGCATGTCATTTATCGCCTGTTCGAAGTCATTTGGCGTCAGGATAACATCGGATAGGCTTGTGTTAATCAAATTTTGTGGCTCTCTCATAAAAAATTAATTTTGATCTTCGACTCTCAGTCTGGTTAGCGGCTTGCTAAAAACTGAGTCATATTGGGACTTGAGTAGCTCACTCATTTCCTTGCTGGCATCTGTGTAGGACCCATCTTGTTTAAGTAGGGGCCCAATACTGGACGTTGTTCTCGATTTTGATTTGGCATAGGAGAAGAAATACTTTGGGTTTCTTTCGATTTCATTTATGGCTTTTAGTTCTTCCCGCGATTCCTGACTCCTAAAGGATTCTTTTAGCTTAAGTTCGATGCTTGCTATTTCTCTGACCAGTGTCTCCCTACGCATTTCAGATATATTGACCTCTTTTAGCCGCTCTGTTATTCTTTTCCGTCGCCTGTAAAGGGAGCGCCTGTCTCTTTCTGTTTTACATCTACTCCTCCTTTTTCTTAGAGGAATAAGCCTTGTGCATACATCGAGTGCCACCGAGTTAATCTGTTCTAGGCATAAGTTGGAGTCTGTGTTGCTTAGTATATCTTCCCAGCTTATATCGGTTAGGACTTGGTTTACTTGGTCCCACTTTATGTTTTTGTTATTGAAGTTGAATTTGGTGAATGCTCCCTCGTGACTAATCTCATTATGTCTGTCTGGGGCTCCGCGCATACATGACTGAACCTCAATTATGTTGTGATCTGAGTATATTGTTTTTGATATGGTGATATTTCTTATCAGATCATCATTGTTAGTGAAGATGAGGTCTAGTGTATTCTCCAGTCTAGTAGGCTCTATTATTTGCTGGTTTAAATTGAATTTTGTGCAGAGATTTAAAAGCTCGCGTGAGTGTGAGTTTTCATCAGAGCTGCCTCCTGGTGTTATTACTGCAACAATATTATTTGCTATATTCCTCCATTTTAGGTGCCTTAAGTTGAAATCCCCCAGGAGCAAGATGTTGGGTGCAGGAGCTGGAAGGTTTTCCAGACAGTGGTCAATTTTTAACAGCTGTTCCTGGAATTGCTGGGATGTTGCATCCGGAGGCTTGTAGACTATCACAATGACTAGGTTTTGGTTCTCGACCTTTACTGCTAAAACTTCCACTACATAAGTGACTAAATACTAGTTTGTGAGTTTAGCAATGTGAATGCTTTTGTTTTGGCACAGTACATAGTTTCAGTATTGGAGTATCACAGGATTCATTATTTTAAGATTGAGATTAATATTTCTGTTTATGGTCAAATGGGTGAGTGAGTGTAAGTGTGAACCACCAGGTGGTATTCGTGTAGTTAGTTGACGGGGTGTATCAGGGAGATAAGATGTTTTCTAATGGTAGTTTTGAAGGTGATGAATGTGTCTGCAGTTCTAGAGTTCTCAGGTAGGGTGTTCCAGATTTTAGGGCCTTTGACATACATTGAATTTTTGTAAAGGTTTAGTCGGACACGGGGAATGTCGTAGAGATGTTTGTGTCTGGTGTTATGCCTGTGGGTTCTGTCACAACTATCAAGAAAGCGTTTTAGGTCAAGGTTGATATTGGAGTTTAAGGTCCTGTAGATGTAGATTGCACAGTAGTAATTGTGGATGTACTGAACAGGGAGTAAGTTTAGATCTATGAAGAGTGAGGGGGGGGGTTTGCCAGGGATGGGATTTAGTGATTATTCTTACTGCAGCTTTTTGTTGGGTTATTATTGGCTTTAGGTGTGTTGCTGCAGTTGATCCCCAAGCACAAATAGCATAGGTGAGGTATGGATAAATGAGTGGTATAGTGTGAGAAGGGCAGTTTGCGGCACGTATCTTGGAGAGGATCCCAAGCGTTTTGGATACTTTTTTGGTTATGTGTTGGATATGGGTGCTGAAATTCAGGTTGTTGTCAAGGTATAAGCCTAGGAATTTGCCCTCATTATGTCTGGTAATTAGAGTGTTGTCGATCTTAATGTTAATTTGTGCATCTCCTGCTCTGCTACCAAACATAATATAGTAGGTTTTGTCAGTGTTAAGCGTAAGTTTATTGGCTGTCATCCAAGTCGATATTTTGATCAGCTCCTCGTTAACAATGGTGTTGAGGGTGCAAGATTAGGGTGAGAGATGACATAAGTCGTGTCGTCAGCAAAGAGAATGGGTTTCAGGTGTTGGGATACGTTTGGAAGATCATTGATGTATATGAGGAAGAGCAGGGGACCAAGGACACTTCCCTGCGGAACTCCAGTATCAAGTGGCCGTGTTGTTGATGCTGTGTCTTTAATGGTGACATACTGATACCTATTAGTAAGGCAAGATTTGAAATAAGCAAGCGCATGGCCTCTTATACCGCAATGGTCAAGTTTGTGGAGTAGGATGTCGTGGTCTACTGTGTCAAAAGCTTTTCTTAGGTCAATAAAAATTCCTAGAGGATATTCCTTATTTTCCAATGCTGTGTAAAGCAGATCTAGCATTTTTATGATTGCATCATTAGTGCTTTTATTTTTCCTGAATCCAAATTGGCAGGGGTTGAGTATGTTTTGTGCCGTTATAAATGAATATAATCTCCTGTGCACGAGTTTCTCAAAGATTTTGGATAGCAATGGTAAGTTTGATATTGGCCTATAGTTGTTTAAGTCTGTAGGGTCACCACCTTTATGTATTGGTGTAACCCTTGCCATCTTGAGTAGTTTCGGGAAGGTGCTAGTTAGATAAGATAAGATTTCGTTCGGATTTTTAACCCCGGAGGGTTAGCCACCCAGGATAACCTAAGAAAGTCAGTGCGTCATCGAGGACTGTCTAACTTATTTCCATTGGGGTCCTTAATCTTGTCCCCCCAGGATGCGACCCACACCAGTCGAAGCGGGAGCTTTAGCCACCAGGCTAAAAGTAATGAAATAGCATGCGAAAGGACATGGGCTGCTCGCTTGTACAGTAATGGTGGGATATGAGACAGATTCCCTGAGTTATTTTTAAGTGACTTTATAATCTCTGTGACTTCTGTGGGCTCAGTTGGTGCAGTATTGAAGGAATTTGTGAAATTCCCATCTAGGTAGTCCCCGGCATGGGCATTGGTATGTGGGATTTTATTGGCGAGATTAGATCCTATGGTTGAGAAGAAGTCGTTTATCTTGTTAGCTGTGTCAGTGGGATGTAGTGGTGTTTAGTTAGGACAATATTCTTGTTTTTTTTTTCAGTTTGTGGGTCCCTAGAATCTGAGAGAGTGTTTTCCAGGTCTTTTTTTATATCTCCTCTACTGTCTGTGAATCTATTGGAGTAGTATAGTTGTTTGGCTTTCTTTATTACTTTGGTGAGAACTGATGAATAGTGTTTAAGAATATCTTTGTGTATTAAGCCCTGTCTATATTGCTTTTCATATTGGTGTTTCTTGTCAATGGATTTCAGAATGCTGCTGGTTAGCCATGGGCAACCAAGCCGTTTGTTTGTGATCTGTTTCGTTTTTATAGGACAATGTTTGTTGTATAGTCTAAGTAATTTGTTAAGAAAAATGTCTGTCCAGTCATCAATACCATTGGCCTTGGAGAATTCTGTAGGCCAGTCAACAGTCTCTAGGTCAGCTGTGAACTTCCTTATTGAGGCCTCATCATGGAGTCTAAATGAGACTTTGTTGTATTCAAGTGGTGGTTTACTAATGTTTGTCAGGAGGAAGGTAGGGTAGTGGTCTGTAGTGCTAACTGTGATTATCCCTGATTTAAGGGGGGGGCTAGTATATTGGTCCATATGTGGTCTATTATGGTTGCACTTGTCTCAGTGAGCCTGGTTGGTTTAGTTATTGTTGGTATGAGAAGTGTGTTGTTCATATTGTTGATGAAATCAGTTACAGGCTGATCATCTAGTAAGCCAAGGTTGATGTTGAAGTCTCCAGCTAAGAGAAGGTGGTGCTTATTCATTTGTCTGTTTGTTATTAGTGACTTTAATTTCTCACTGAAATTTGGGATGTTTGTGAGAGGTATCCGGTAAAAGGCACCGATTGTTATAGGTGTTTTAAGTTTTTTTTTACAGTAAAATTAGCAAAAATGTATTCCCCATATTCATCACTAAAGCAAGTGGTGCTAATACAAGATAATTCGTTAGAGTAATAGGTCTCAGTAAGAATAATGTAGGAGAAGGGTGTCTAGTGATTCAAGGAGTGCCAGGAGGTCATCATAGTGTTTGCTTAAGGACCTGATGTTGTAGTTAAGTACTGATAGACTTTTTAGCATTGTTTAGGATAGTGCTGGCTTATGATGCTGTGTAATAAAGGCAGTTACTTTCCAATAGGTTTTGATTGGGTGTCAGATTATGGAGGTTTAGATCAGGGTCAACGTGATCAATCATCTTCTAGGTTTAAATTATGGTTATTTATATCCTGAGTTGTGTGTTGAGTTCTAGTACTGATATCTGTATTGGTGGGAAGTTTGGACAAGTATATAGCTAGAGTATTTTGGTCATGTAGAGTATAGTCACTACTACACATAATGAAGTTGACGTTGTCGATGTGTTGTGAAAAGCAGGGGTGACACTAGCACGATAAGACAACACAGTATATGTCAGGGAGTTTACCTGGAGTTTACCTGGAGAGAGTTCCGGGGGTCAACGCCCCCGCGGCCCGGTCTGAGACCAGGCCTCCTGGTGGATCAGAGCCTGATCAACCAGGCTGTTGCTGCTGGCTGCACGCAAACCAACATACGAGCCACAGCCCGGCTGATCCGGAACTGACTTTAGGTGCTTGTCCAGTGCCAGCTTGAAGACTGCCAGGGGTCTGTTGGTAATCCCCCTTATGTGTGCTGGGAGGCAGTTGAACAGTCTCGGGCCCCTGACACTTATTGTATGGTCTCTTAACGTGCTAGTGACATCCCTGCTTTTCATTGGGGGGATGGTGCATCGTCTGCCAAGTCTTTTGCTTTCGTAGTGAGTGATTTTCGTGTGCAAGTTTGGTACTAGTCCCTCTAGGATTTTCCAGGTGTATATAATCATGTATCTCTCCCTCCTGCGTTCCAGGGAATACAGGTTTAGGAACCTCAAGCGCTCCCAGTAATTGAGGTGTTTTATCTCCGTTATGCGCGCTGTGAAAGTTCTCTGTACATTTTCTAGGTCGGCAATTTCACCTGCCTTGAAAGGTGCTGTTAGTGTGCAGCAATATTCCAGCCTAGATAGAACAAGTGACCTGAAGAGTGTCATCATGGGCTTGGCCTCCCTAGTTTTGAAGGTTCTCATTATCCATCCTGTCATTTTTCTAGCAGATGCGATTGATACAATGTTATGGTCCTTGAAGGTGAGATCCTCCGACATGATCACTCCCAGGTCTTTGACGTTGGTGTTTCGCTCTATTTTGTGGCCAGAATTTGTTTTGTACTCTGATGAAGATTTAATTTCCTCATGTTTACCATATCTGAGTAATTGAAATTTCTCATCGTTGAACTTCATATTGTTTTCTGCAGCCCACTGAAAGATTTGGTTGATGTCTGCCTGGAGCTTTGCAGTGTCTGCAATGGAAGACACTGTCATGCAGATTCGGGTGTCATCTGCAAAGGAAGACACGGTGCTGTGGCTGACATCCTTGTCTATGTCGGATATAAGGATGAGGAACAAGATGGGAGCGAGTACTGTGCCTTGTGGAACAGAGCTTTTCACCGTAGCTGCCTCGGACTTTACTCTGTTGACGACTACTCTCTGTGTTCTGTTAGTGAGGAAATTATAGATCCATCGACCGACTTTTCCTGTTATTCCTTTAGCACGCATTTTGTGCGCTATTACGCCATGGTCACACTTGTCGAAGGCTTTTGCAAAGTCTGTATATATTACATCTGCATTCTTTTTGTCTTCTAGTGCATTTAGGACCTTGTCGTAGTGGTCCAATAGTTGAGACAGACAGGAGCGACCTGTTCTAAACCCATGTTGCCCTGGGTTGTGTAACTGATGGGTTTCTAGATGCGTGGTGATCTTGCTTCTTAGGACCCTTTCAAAGATTTTTATGATATGGGATGTTAGTGCTATTGGTCTGTAGTTCTTTGCTGTTGCTTTACTGCCCCCTTTGTGGAGTGGGGCTATGTCTGTTGTTTTTAGTAACTGTGGGACGACCCCCGTGTCCATGCTCCCTCTCCATAGGATGGTAAAAGCTCGTGATAGGGGCTTCTTGCAGTTCTTGATGAACACAGAGTTCCACGAGTCTGGCCCTGGGGCAGAGTGCATGGGCATGTCATTTATCGCCTGTTCGAAGTCATTTGGCGTCAGGATAACATCGGATAGGCTTGTGTTAATCAAATTTTGTGGCTCTCTCATAAAAAATTCATTTTGATCTTCGACTCTCAGTCTGGTTAGCGGCTTGCTAAAAACTGAGTCATATTGGGACTTGAGTAGCTCACTCATTTCCTTGCTGTCATCTGTGTAGGACCCATCTTGTTTAAGTAGGGGCCCAATACTGGACGTTGTTCTCGATTTTGATTTGGCATAGGAGAAGAAATACTTTGGGTTTCTTTCGATTTCATTTATGGCTTTTAGTTCTTCCCGCGATTCCTGACTCCTAAAGGATTCTTTTAGCTTAAGTTCGATGCTTGCTATTTCTCTGACCAGTGTCTCCCTACGCATTTCAGATATATTGACCTCTTTTAGCCGCTCTGTTATTCTTTTCCGTCGCCTGTAAAGGGAGCGCCTGTCTCTTTCTGTTTTACATCTACTCCTCCTTTTTCTTAGAGGAATAAGCCTTGTGCATACATCGAGTGCCACCGAGTTAATCTGTTCTAGGCATAAGTTGGGGTCTGTGTTGCTTAGTATATCTTCCCAGCTTATATCGGTTAGGACTTGGTTTACTTGGTCCCACTTTATGTTTTTGTTATTGAAGTTGAATTTGGTGAATGCTCCCTCGTGACTAATCTCATTATGTCGGTCTGGGGCTCCGCGCATACATGACTGAACCTCAATTATGTTGTGATCTGAGTATATTGTTTTTGATATGGTGATATTTCTTATCAGATCATCATTGTTAGTGAAGATGAGGTCTAGTGTATTCTCCAGTCTAGTAGGCTCTATTATTTGCTGGTTTAAATTGAATTTTGTGCAGAGATTTAAAAGCTCGCGTGAGTGTGAGTTTTCATCAGAGCTGCCTCCTGGTGTTATTACTGCAACAATATTATTTGCTATATTCCTCCATTTTAGGTGCCTTAAGTTGAAATCCCCCAGGAGCAAGATGTTGGGTGCAGGAGCTGGAAGGTTTTCCAGACAGTGGTCAATTTTTAACAGCTGTTCCTGGAATTGCTGGGATGTTGCATCCGGAGGCTTGTAGACTATCACAATGACTAGGTTTTGGTTCTCGACCTTTACTGCTAAAACTTCCACTACATCATTTGAGGCATTTAGCAGTTCTGTGCAAACAAGTGACTCTGCAATGTACAGGCCAACCCCCCCCTTTTGCCTGTTCACTCTGTCACATCTGTATAGGTTGTAACCTGGGATCCATATTTCGTTGTCCAAGTGATCCTTTATGTGGGTCTCAGTGAAAGCCGCGAACATTGCCTTTGCCTCTGCAAGCAGTCCACGGATGAAAGGTATTTTGTTGTTTGTTGCTGGCTTTAGACCCTGTATATTTGCAAAGAAGAATGTTATCGGACTGGTGGTATTGTTGGTACTGGGGGGGGGATTTTTTTCCCGGCATTAGTATCTGTATCTGTTGGTTTGGAGTGGAGGCCATCGACTGTGGTTCCACTCCAGGAATGACTGGATTTGGTGTACGATTTCTGCCATTTCCTGCCAGTTTTTTTTCCTTCCTGGCACTAAAAAACCTCTCCCTCTTGAGTGGCTGTGGCTACCCAGGTTTTCCCATGGCCTGGATGTTTTGTATCTTTTTTGTCCCCTTTAGATGGTATGCCTGGCAATTTAAGTTATAGCAGTCTTTCCTGTACTGAAGAGGTACACAGTTCAGGGTGAAAAAGCTTACAGGAAGGGAGTTTGCATTTTCCTGTTGTCATATGGGCAGATTGTTCAACTGCCTTCCAACATACATAAGGATGATTACCAATAGACCCCTGGTTGTCTTCAAGAAGGCACTGGACGGGCACCTAAAGTCAGTACCTGGCCAGCCGGGCTGTGGTTTGTAACAACGTCGGGTTGCGTGCGGCCAGCAGTAACAGCCTGGTTGATCAGGCCCTTATCCACCATGAGGCCTTGTCACAGGCCTGGCCGCTGGGGCGTTGACCCCCGGAACCCTCTCCAGGACCCTGGATTACCTGGAGGTTATTCCGGGGATCAACGCCCCCGCGGCCCGGTCCATAACCAGGCCTCCCGATGGATCAGGGCCTGATCAACTAGGCTATTACTGCTGGCCGCACGCAGTCCAACGTACGAGCCACAGCCCGGCTGATCCGGCACTGACTTTAGGTATCTGTACAGCTCTCTCTCTTGAAGGCAGCCAGGGGTTTATTGGCAATTCCCCTAATGCTTGATGGGAGGCTGTTGAACAGTCTTGGGCCCCGGACACTTACGGTATTTTCCCTTAGTGTACCAATGGCGCCCCTAGACACAATACCAGACACAAAAACCTCTGACATTCCTCGTGTCTCACAGGATGGGTATGGTGTGCATATTAAACATATTAAACTAACTAACGGCTAAATCTCTACAAAAATTCAGTGTACATAAAAGAGCCTAAAATCTGGAACTTCCTGCCTGAAAACTCCAGAACCGCAGACTCGACTATCATTTTCAAAATTACCGTTAAAAAACATCTTATCTCCCTAACACACCCCATAATTAGTTAACTAAATGAAAACTGCCTACTTCTCTTTTTTGTAACATGAATACATCCAAAAGAAAATAGACTTACTCTCGTTAACTGTAATTCCCCCTAATTTACACTTACACTCATCCAAATGACTGTGAACATAAAATTCCTAATATAGCTATTGCCTAATAAATCTTAAGTTAGTCCTAAGTTTGCTTGAAATACTCTCCCAATATAGGAGCTTTAATAGAAACAGTTTATCACGCCAAGATAAAACCATTCCCATTACTAAATTTACTAATTGTAATATTGTTATGTGTTGTACTACCTCACTATTATAAATCTAATTAATGTTAATTACTTCAGTTACCCAACTTTTATATCATTATGCAATAATATACATTAAAATGTACTGCTCCACAACCTGTGTCAATACAGAGTAAGAATTAGTATTAGTCTGCCCTAAATGCCTAGACATACTAGTGGCCTTCTTTGTAATTAATATTTCATAACATGTACACCATACACTGTAAGCTTTGCAAATAAATAAGCTTCTCCTCATCTTCCACCATTGTTCAACACTGGATTGAATAAACCACTGCCTAGAGAAATGTTTCCAGAATAAAGATTCCCCAAGTGTTGTACAAGTGTCTTATTTATGATCAGGTATTACAGCGTCATCTATGATGTGAAGCTGGAATATTGTGAGGTCCCAAGTGACCATTTGTTTAGTGATGTCTTTCTCGAAATTTCTGTGGAAAGTTTTCAAAATATTGTTTACCAAGTGTTTCATCAGAGGTAAAACCTTATTACTGGTATGACGTGGTATATACACCGGGAAGAGTATTCTCTCAGTGTATGTAAACTGAGGGATGTGTTGTGTCAGTGTATACACTGAGATGTGTCAGTATATACACTGAGAGATGTGTTGTGTCAGTATATATACTGAGAGATGTGTTGTCAGTATATACACTGAGAGATGTGTTGTGTCAGTATATACACTGAGAGATGTGTTGTGTCAGTATATATACTGAGAGATGTGTTGTGTCAGTATATACACTGAGAGATGTGTTGTGTCAGTATACACTGAGAGATGTGTTGTGTCAGTATACACTGAGAGATGTGTTGTGTCAGTATATACACTGAGAGATGTGTTGTGTCAGTATATACACTGAGAGATGTGTTGTGTCAGTATATATACTGAGAGATGTGTTGTGTCAGTACACTGAGAGATGTGTTGTCAGTATATACACTGAGAGATGTGTTGTGTCAGTATATACACTGAGAGATGTGTTGTGTCAGTATATACACTGAGAGATGTGTTGTGTCAGTATATATACTGAGAGATGTGTTGTGTCAGTATATACACTGAGAGATGTGTTGTGTCAGTATACACTGAGAGATGTGTTGTGTCAGTATATACACTGAGATGTGTCAGTATATACACTGAGATGTGTCAGTATATACACTGAGATGTGTTGTGTCAGTATATACACAGATGTGTTGTCAGTATATACACTGAGAGATGTGTTGTCAGTGTATATATTCTGACAGTCAGGTCTAATCCCAGTTTTGGAGGCAAAATTCTGTGTGTAGAGATTAATGGTTAGGTTGACCTTCGTGCACTCCATAGGCTTTAAACCTAACATACCCCTCAAGGGAGGTTCATTGTTAATGGTGAGAGGCTCTTGATCTAGGGAATTAGATCTGTGCTCCAGTTCCCTGAATTAAACCTGAATATCTTCCACATCCCCCACAGGCGTTGTATAATCCTACGGGTTTAGTGCTTCCCCTTTTATAATAATATAATAAGTAAACCTAACACTAACTTTTGTAAGGAACATAAATATGTAGTGCCGTATTTTAAGTGCAAATGCATTATTTGTGTAAATAAAACGTTCGATGGTGAGTTTGTATTTCTAGAGTGTCCTCATTGTTGTGAAGGTCTTGAGTTACTTGGGTCACATCCCCATTAAGGAAGGTTCCTTGATGCTAGTGACAGGCTCTTGATCTATGGAATTGAACCTGTGCTCCAGTGCCTTGGATCGAGTCTGAATGCCTTTCATTTCTCCCAGATGCTGTATGACCCCCCTGCGGGTTTATTGCCTCCCTGTGACTGTAATAATATGTTGGGCATTAGTAGTAGGAGTTTACCTGGAGATAGTTCCGGGGGTCAGTGCCCCCGCGGCCCGGTCTATGACCAGGCCTACGCATTATTAATTTCTTTGATTATTATAATAATAATAATATGGATTATTAATCCAAATTACTAACCTGGAGGCTTGCTAATCTAGGATATCCTGATACAGCATGTACAGTATATCTATTTCCATTGGGATCCTTTAATCCTCTCACCCAGGATGCAACCCACATCTGTCAGCAAACAACCAGTCACCTACTTATTGCTAGGTGAACAGAGGCAACATTATTTCAACTTGTGCTGGGAATGAACCCAGGTCCTTCAGTTGTGAGTGCTTGGCTCTCTTTTTCCCTTTGGGCAAATCAGTTAATTGCCAACCAGCTGTCTTTTTTTCCAAGGCTATAGATTTAATATAGACTTCTGGGTAGAAACCTTGGCTATAATACTATATGTATTTTGGTAGCTGCTTCATTACCCAAGTCCCCTTTCCTCAATGCATGCGATTGGAATAGTGCAGAGTACAGCATAAATTGATAATGCAGTTGAAAATTAGCAATGAAGATTTGAAGATTTGGTATTTGTGCTTGGGGATCTACAGCAAATTACCTAAAACCAATAACTCAGCAAAAAGTATCTGTATGAACCATTACCTAATCTAGTGCCAGGCAACACACACCCCCAGTCTTCAGAAGTTTAATGCTGTATAGCCCTTGTGGTTTAGCATTACTTTTTGATTATAATAATAATTCAGAAGTTTAAGTTACTTAGTATGCATAATATTCACTCATACTGCTATGTATACTATATATTGTTTGTTTGTTTGTTGGGTTTATCAGGGCCACTGAGAGCTTACGCCGTATTGAGCTTGACTTCCCGATGTAAAGGGAAGATTTGTTGCCCAAAGCTGGGCAACGAAAGAAAAAGGAATGGAGTTTTTTTTGTAAATAGAAACAAGAACTAGAAGTTTGCAATTAGATTAGGTGAACCCCATTTCCAAGCCCCAGCAGAGCCAGATGCCCACACTCACACCTAAGTTCAGTAACTGACTTCTGCCAAAATCATCAAAAAATTATCTGCAGAGCGAAAAAATAAAGCTGACTAAATTAAGCCAATGACAGATGCCCCTCCTGTAATGTGTCCGGTAGGCAAAGTAGATGAGGACAAGTGTCACAGAGAGCGGGGGAAATCTGTCACTGATACTGAGGTGAGAGATGTCCACACCCGACGAAGGCTGGCACAGAAGTTTATACTATATACAATTCTAATATAAACCCTGCTCTGAAACTTCCATGATAGCTGCAACAGAACTCATAGGCATAACACGAGACACAAAAATCTCTCTCATATACCCTGTGATCAACTCAATCCGTGTAAAAATTTGATGGATATAAAAGGCTTTAAAATTTAGAATGCACTACCTGAAGATTCCAAAGGTTTCCTATCTGTCAACCACTTCAAAGCTATTGTTAAAAAACACCTCTGTTATTGTGATCTTGACAACTACATACAGCCTCCCACCACTTAATGACAGAACTTCGTTCCTAAGACCACGTCATTAAATGAATTTGTCACTAATTGAGGAGCATACTGTAATGGTAGTAGGTTTGTGTCAACCATCTTGGATATTGTTTTAATGTCACCTTTGCACCATTTATAACATTTCTGGTATATTTTTAAATGTTTATACAGTAGTGCACTGTATATTGAAATAAAGAGAATAGAGGAAATCAGCTTTTCTATACATTATTCAGGTATAAATACTGGTCAGAGATAAGATAAGATTTCGTTCAGATTTTTAACCCCGGAGGGTTAGCCACCCAGGATAACCCAAGAAAGTCAGTGCGTCATCGAGGACTGTCTAACTTATTTCCATTGGGGTCCTCAATCTTGTACCCCAGGATGCGACCCATACCAGTCAACTAACACCTAGGTACCTATTTGCTGCTAGGTGAACAGGACAATAGGTGTAAGGAAACGTGTCGAAATGTTTCCACCCACCGGGAATCGAACCCAGGCCCTCCGTGTGCGAAGCGGGAGCTTTAGCCACCAGGCTAAGTACGTCGCTAAGTGAGGAGAGGCTGTACTATGTCACACAAAACCTGAACCCTGCAGTTTTCATCCGATTCTGTCCATTCTTCTTCCAACTTTCCTTTAACTCGCTTATATTATGTGCATAAGCTCTCTCATCATATTTGTATTGTTATTTAAATAACTAGTAACACTCATTCTTCTAAACTTAACTGTTATGTCTTCTTGTTATTTTTAATATAAATTTACTCCCCTACACCCCCTAGTCTGTTTTGTGGGTTTTTAGTAGGCCTGAATAAATTATTGGGATGCTGTAAACCATAATCATTCCTGGTTATATTTTATCTGAAAAATAGAGTAAATCTTCTATTTTTTGTGTGATTAAGAATTCAAAATGAAAGACAAGTGTAATGTGGGAGAGGCCTGAGGATGTGACTAATGAACAGGAAATGTTGTTTTAATGCCAGGAATGTCTACATTGTTTATTTTGGACTATTTTTAAATTGGTTTAATTTTGTGTAAAATTGGCCAAATTACCAATTTCTGGGCACTTTATTGGATACTTCAAATAGTTGAATGGGCAGTTTCTTGTGCTCAGTCAATAGATTAGAAGGCATACTAGAGAAATTGCTAAGAATTTGGTCAATGGAACAATGAAATTGGCTTAAAATAGGACTCAAAGTGGGCAATATTGCCAATGCTTAAATGGAGCCGAGACCATTATCTTTGCACCTGCGTAATTCCGTAAGTTTTCCATAAAATTTTGCACTTTTGGTATCATTTATTTAAGAAAAAGATTCTCTACCATTTAAGAAGAAAAGTGTTTTTAAAGTGGACACTGAAATTAATATTAATTTCAGAGCTTGGACAGTGAAAGGGTTAAGTCATAGTAAAGTGCTAAACCTGTAGGGGTCATGTAGCTCCTGTGGAATGGGAGGCATTCAGGAAGCAGAAAATGAAGTCCAGTTCAAGAGACCCTCACTAGCATCAAGGGAAAATAATCCAATGTAAAATAATACTATACCATTTCAAGATTAAAAGTGGCAAAATGGCATCTCACACACTATGAAATATACCGACCTGCTAAGTAGGATACACGAGTTAAAATATTGAAGCCAATCAGAAGGAACCTTTTTCTTTGGTTATCACATAGAAGTAAAGTTTGGGAATGATTTATGTAATAATGTGCATAGGGCATCCATGTATGCAAGTAGTTCCCCTGCGTGAATCTTGTCCAAGCTGCATTACACCAGCACTTAAAATCTGAAACTAGTCGAACAAGGCGTTCTCGAGTAAAAAAATTTTTTTGAGAAAGTAAATGAAAAAGTCGTTGAGAACGTTGTGAAAAATAGGAAAGTCTAATCATTAAACTTAAAAATGCCATAAAAACTCAAAATAATTTTTTTTCCAGTTTTTTAATTTACATTGTACAGGCAGGCCCCGCTTTACAGTGCTATGCTCTGCGGCGTTTAGCTAATACAGTGATTTTCAGTTATACCCATTCTTCATTTATTCAGACTTCCTACAATATATATGTTCACTACTCATTGTAAGCTAAGAACAAAAATAATTTAAGGTAAGTAATGTGTGTTCTGTCTATGCAATTTTTAGGCCTAGCTATATTGCTCACTTAATATATGATAGTGTAAATATGTTATCAGGCTTTCATATTCATGTGAAAGTGAAAAAGTGGCAATGAGTCACTTTACAGCAATTTTCACTTTACAGCAGTAGCCCATAAGCTAACCTGCTGTATAAGCGAGACCCTCCTATATTTAAAATTCTCTATAGTCCTGTAAGAAAAAATATTTAATTTTGATTTTAAAAAATCAATTTGAGGAAATTGGGGGAAAAAAAGGCAAATTGTTACCAATTAAAATGCACCAGCATTTAGAATCTTAAGAGTAATGAGAAGAGTTATTCATTAGTCATTAAACTAGAAGCTACTGACTTAATAAAACTGGCAGATTGAAATTTATGCAGCTCATAGTGTGTGACAAGCTTTGTTTTAATAAAGCCCACCAATGGTAAAGTTTGAAGTCAGTCAAGAAAGGCATTCTTTAGTTCAGTAATTGATCTGATTCTAACAATTCCATTTTTTTTTGGGGGGGGGGGAACTTTAAGTAAAATTTAAAATTTCCATCGGGTCGCGACCCGATTTGGTCGTGACCCGAACCTAATTTCCCCATTGGATTGTGTGTAAATACAATTAATCTGTTCCAGACCCCCTACAAACTGTATGTAAATATTTTTTTTTTTTATTTTTTTTTTTTTTTATTTTTTTTTTTAAGATTTTTAACACAAAAATAGTTAATTATATCATAGAATGCACAGTGTAATAGTAAACTAAATGTAAAAACTTTGAATAACACTGAGAAAATCTTGAACAACAGAGAAAACTAACATTGCATGAATCCGTTCTAGACCCCTTACGAACCGTTCGCTGTAAACCTTTGTTTTTAAGAGTTTTAAGCACAGAAAAAATAATCAAAGTTTGAAAAATCCTTAATTATACAAAATAATGCACAGTTTAATAGAGAAATAACCTTAAATAACAGAGAAAAAACATATCATAAACCAAGAAAAAATACTGTAAATTAAAAAACACAGGAAATACGTACAACACAAGGGGTTCACAGCAAATGAATGCACGTCTGACCGAGACAGACTACAAGACGAGAGCCTTTGTTAGGTGTACACAAACAACAGGAAATGGAAAAAATTGAAAAAAAAAAAAAATGCCGTGGAATGTGAAAATTGGCACGGCTGTGTTTGTTTGACACCCAATTGTGTGTTCGTGACCAGATGCAAAAATTTGGTGAATTTTTGGTCGTGAACCGATTTCTTCGTGTTCAGAAGAGTTCGTGACCAGAGGTTACAATGTACTTGGAAGAAGCTTACAAGAAATATTTTAAAGTCAGTCAGAAGAAGCATTCTTCAGTTATTGAATAAAAATGAATATCACTGTTTATTCACTAGAACTGGCATAGTGGAACTTATGCCACCCAATGGCTATGTGAACCTTGTGTTCAAGAAACCACACCAGTGGTGAACATTTGAAACCTGTCAGATGAGTCATTCTCAAGTTACGGTGCAGATTCCTATGATTCCCATTTTTGTTTCTTTCTGCATCAAATTTGCCTGCATGCAAATGAAACTTAATGGGTACTGTCCTGGTCCTGAGATAAGTAAGTTTATTTAGGTACAGGCACAAACAAGTATAGTTATATAAATTTAAGTGATTAAAATTGTACATAGTAATGTGTGTAAATTACTTAGGATAACCTCCAAAAAAGTGAAAGTGACTTATTTCCAGAGACAGAGAAAGAGAGAGAGAGAGTGAGTGAGTGTACTCACCTAGTTGTACTCACCCAGTTGAGGTTGCGGGGGTCGAGTCCGAGCTCCTGGCCCCGCCTCTTCACTGATCGCTACTAAGTCACTCTCCCTGAACCGTGAGCTTTATCATACCTCTGCTTAAAGCTATGTATGGATCCTGCCTCCACTACATTGCTTCCCAAACTATTCCACTTACTAACTACTCTGTGGCTGAAGAAATACTTCCTAACATCCCTGTGATCCATCTGTGTCTTCAACTTCCAACTGTGTCCCCTTGTTACTGTGTCCAATCTCTGGAACATCCTGTCTTTGTCCACCTTGTCAATTCCTCTCAGTATTTTGTATGTCGTTATCATGTCCCCCCTATCTCTCCTGTCCTCCAGTGTCGTCAGGTTGATTTCCCTTAACCTCTCCTCATAGGACATACCTCTTAGCTCTGGGACTAGTCTTGTTGCAAACCTTTGCACTTTCTCTAGTTTCTTTACGTGCTTGGCTAGGTGTGGGTTCCAAACTGGTGCCGCATACTCCAATATGGGCCTAACGTACATGGTGTACAGGGTCCTGAACGATTCCTTATTAAGATGTCAGAATGCTGTTCTGAGGTTTGCTAGGCGCCCATATGCTGCAGCAGTTATTTGGTTGATGTGCGCTTCAGGAGATGTGCCTGGTGTTATACTCACCCCAAGATCTTTTTCCTTGAGTGAGGTTTGTAGTCTCCGGCCCCCTAGACTGTACTCCGTCTGCGGTCTTCTTTGCCCTTCCCCAATCTTCATGACTTTGCACTTGGTGGGATTGAACTCCAGGAGCCAATTGCAGGACCAGGTCTGCAGCCTGTCCAGATCCCTTTGTAGTTCTGCCTGGTCTTCGATCGAGTGAATTCTTCTCATCAACTTCACGTCATCTGCAAACAGGGACACCTCAGAGTCTATTCCTTCCGTCATGTCGTTCACAAATACCAGAAACAGCACTGGTCCTAGGACTGACCCCTGTGGGACCCCGCTGGTCACAGGTGCCCACTCTGACACCTCGCCACGTACCATGACTCGCTGCTGTCTTCCTGACAAGTATTCCCTGATCCATTGTAGTGCCTTCCCTGTTATCCCTGCTTGGTCCTCCAGTTTTTGCACCAATCTCTTGTGTGGAACTGTGTCAAACACCTTCTTGCAGTCCAAGAATATGCAATCCACCCACCCCTCTCTCTCTTGTCTTACTGCTGTCACCATATCATAGAACTGCAGTAGGTTTGTGACACAGGATTTCCCGTCCCTGAAACCATGTTGGCTGCTGTTGATGAGATCATTCCTTTCTAGGTGTTCCACCACTCTTCTCCTGATAATCTTCTCCATGATTTTGCATACTATACATGTCAGTGACACTGGTCTGTAGTTTAATGCTTCATGTCTGTCTCCTTTTTTAAAGATTGGGACTACATTTGCTGTCTTCCATGCCTCAGGCAATCTCCCTGTTTCGATAGATGTATTGAATATTGTTGTTAGGGGTACACATAGCGCCTCTGCTCCCTCTCTCAATACCCATGGGGAGATGTTATCTGGCTCCATTGCCTTTGAGGTATCTAGCTCACTCAGAAGCCTCTTCATTTCTTCCTCAGTTGTGTGCACTGTGTCCAGCACATGGTGGTGTGTGTGTATATGTGTGTGTGTATATATGTGTGTATGTGTGTGTGTGTGTGTGTGTGTGTGTGTGTGTGTGTGTGTGTACTCACCTATTTGTGGTTGCAGGGGTCGAGTCACAGCTCCTGGCCCCGCCTCTTCACTGATTGCTACTAGGTCCTCTCTCTCCCTGCCCCATGAGCTCTATCATACCTCGCCTTAAAACTATGTATGGTTCCCGCCTCCACTACGTCACTTTCTAGGCTATTCCATGGCCTGACTACTCTACGACTGAAGAAATACTTCCTAACATCCCTTTGATTCATCTGAGTCTTCAACTTCCAATTGTGACCTCTTGTGTCTGTGTCCCTTCTCTGGAACATCCCGTCTTTGTCCACCTTGTCTATTCCGCGCAGTATTTTATATGTCATTATCATGTCTCCCCTGACCCTCCTGTCCTCCAGTGTCATCAGGCCGATTTCCCTCAACCTTTCTTCGTAGGACAATCCCTGTAGCTCTGGGACTAGTCTTGTTGCAAACCTTTGCACTTTCTCTAATTTCTTGACGTGCTTGACTAGGTGTGGATTCCAAACTGGTGCTGCATACTCCAGTATGGGCCTGACGTAAATGGTATACAGAGTCTTAAACGAATCCTTACTGAGGTATCGGAACGCTATCCGTAGGTTTGCCAGGCGCCCGTATGCTGCAGCAGTTATCTGATTGATGTGCGCCTCAGGAGATATGCTCAGTGTTATACTCACCCCCAGATCTTTTTCCTTGAGTGAGGTTTGCAGTCTTTGGCCATCTAAACTATATTGTGTCTGCGGTCTTCTTTACCATTCCCCAATCTTCATGACTTTGCATTTGGAAGGGTTAAATTCAAGGAGCCAGTTGCTGGACCAGGCTTGTAGCCTGTCCAGGTCTCTTGTAGTCCTGCCTGATCCTCATCTGATTTGATTCTTCTCATTAACTTCGCATCATCTGCAAACAAGGACACTTCTGAGTCTATCCCTTCCGTTATGTCGTTCACATATACCAAGAACAGCACAGGTTCTAGGACTGACCCCTGTGGAAGCCCGCTTGTCACAGGCGCCCACTCTGACACCTCGTCGCATACCATGACTCGTTGTTGCCTCCCTGTCAGGTATTCTCTGATCCATTGCAGTGCCTTTCCTGTTATGTGTGCCTGATCCTCTAGCTTTTGCAGTAACCTCTTGTGAGGAACTGTGTCGAAGGCCTTCTTGCAGTCTAAAAATATGCAGTCGATCCACCCCTCTCTCTCTTGTCTTACTTCTGTCACCTTGTCATAAAACTCTAGTAGGTTTGTGACACAGGATTTTCCTTCCCTGAAACTGTGCTGGTTGTCAATTATACACTTGTTTCTTTCCAGGTGCTCCACCACTCTCCTCCTGATGATCTTCTCCATGACCTTGCACACTATACACGTTAGTGGTACAGGTCTGTAGTTTAGTGCCTCATGTCTGTCTTCCTTTTTAAAAATTGGGACTACATTTGCCATCTTCCATACCTCAGGGAGTTGCCCAGTTTCAAATGATGTGTTGAAGATCTTTGTTAATGGCATACACAATATCTCTGCTCCCTCTTTAAGGACCCATGGAGAGATGTTGTCTGGTCCCACTGCCTTTGAGGTGTCAAGTTCACATAGCAGCTTCTTCACCTCCTCCTTGGTTATATGTACCTCATCCAGCACTTGCTGGAGTACCCCCCTGTTCTGATTTCCTGGAGTCCTACTGGTTTCCACTGTAAATACTTCTTTAAATCTCGTGTTGAGCTCCTGACATACCTCTCGGTCGTTTCTTGTGAATTCCCCATCACCCTTCCTCAGTCTGATTACCTGGTTCTTGACTGTTGTTTTCCTCCTGATGTGGCTGTACAACAGCTTCGGGTCAGTCTTGATTTTCGATGCTATGTCATTTTCATATTGTCGCTGAGCCTCCCTTCTTATCTGTGCATATTCGTTTCTGGCTCTTCGGCTAATCTCTTTATTTTCCTGAGTTCTCTGTCTTCTGTACCTTTTTCATTTTCTAGTACACCTAGTTTTTGCCTCCCTACACCTTTGGGTGAACCAAGGACTCGTTCTGTTCTTCCCATTATTTCTGTTTCCCATGGGAACAAACCTCTCCTCTGCCTCCTTGCATTTTGTTGCCACATAGTCCATCATTTCTTGTACTGGTTTTCCTGTCAGTTCCCTCTCCCACTGAGTCTTGAAGGAAGTTCCTCATGCCTGAGTAGTTCCCCCTTTTGTAGTTTGGTTTTTCCCACCTTATTCCTGCTACTCTCTCCACTTGGAGCTCAACTATGTAGTCGAAGCACAGAACCACATGATCACTAGCTCCCAGGGGCCTTTCATACATGACATTTTCAATGTCCGAACTACTCAAGGTGAATACAAGGTCCAGTCTTGCTGGTTCATCCTCTCTTCTCTCTCTGGTAGTGTCTCTAACATGTTGATGCATGAGGTTTTCCAGTACTACATCCATCATCTTGGCTCTCCATGTTTCGGGACCCCCATGGGGCTCCAGGTTTTCCCATTCAATCTCCTTGTGATTGAAATCACCCGTAACTAATAACTTTGCTTCCCCCATGTGTGCTCTCCTGGGCACCTCGGCTAGTGTGTCGACCATTGCTCTGTTGCTCTCATCGTATTCTTCTCTTGGCCTCCTGCAGTTCTGTGGTGGGTTGTACATTACTGCAATTAGCATCTTATGTCCCTCAGACTGGATTGTTCCTACTAAGTAGCCCCTTTTGCCCGTGCCATCCATTCCTTCCATTTTCTCAAAACCCCACTTGTTTTTAATGAGCAGTGCAACTCCTCCTCCCCCTCTCCTCCCTCTGTCTTTGTTAGGTAAGACACATATGCAACAGTTAGGTATCTTTATTTCGAAACGTTTCGCCTACACAGTAGGCTTCTTCAGTCGAGTACAGAAAAGTTGATAGAAGCAGAAGATACTTGAAGACGATGTAATCAGTCCATCACCCTTAAAGTTTTGAGGTGGTCAGTCCCTCAGTCTGGAGAAGAGCATTGTTCCATAGTATGAAACAATATGGAGATGAAGTGACAGGATGGAGCCTCAAAACTTTAAGGGTGATGGACTGATTACATCGTCTTCAAGTATCTTCTGCTTCTATCAACTTTTCTGTACTCGACTGAAGAAGCCTACTGTGTAGGCGAAACGTTTCGAAATAAAGATGCCTAACTGTTGCATATGTGTCTTACCTAACAACCTGTCGGTATTTTATACCATTTTAATGTTCAATCCCTCTGTCTTTCCTGAGGATTTGATATCCGGATGGAAAGATTGAATCTGTTATTATTCTGGTGAGTTTTGTTTCTGTGAGTGCTATTATGTCTGGGGATGTCTCCTTGATTCTTTCGTGCCACTCCTCATACTTATTTGTTATTCCATCTGCATATGTATACCACACCTTCAGCTTCTTCTCTAAGACTGTGGTCTGGGAGGTGTATTGGGGTTGGGGAAGTGGGAGACCTGATAAGGAACTATGGGTGGTTGCTGTGGGGGTGGAGTTTGTAATGCAGTGGGTGGGGGCATTGGATGTGGCATGGGTGTTTTGGTTTAGAGTGCTTGGTTGCACTGGGGTTGACCTGGTTGGGAGGATTCTATAGGAAGTTGTGAGGGAGGCTGTATTTGATCTTCCTGTGTCTGGGATCTCCTGTCTGTCTTCTCCATCCCCTCTCTTTCCTCCTTTCGCCTTTGTACCATCTCTCTCAGTTTCTGCCTTTCTTCTTGTGTTCTGTCGCGGTCGAGATACACCTTCCTGTATGCCGGCATGTCCCTTAATCGTGCTTTCTCCTGCAGGATCCTGTTCCGAGTCAATTCTGCCTTGAAGGTCACTTTCACTGGCCGGGTTCTTTTTTTTACAAACCCCCCTATTCTCCGAAAATTTTCCAGCTGGGTCATGTCGTCTTCTCCTATTGCTTTCATGATGCTTTCAATTGCTTATTTTTCCCCTTGTTTTCTTGCTTCATATGTTTCCCCTTCAACTTCGTGGAGCCCATACACAAAGACTGACCTCACCCTTTCATTCTCCCACTGCATATCCCTGTGTATCCCCTCATTCAATTTGATTTCCTCCATTGCAGCTTTCCTTTCTTCAGTTTCACTAGCTAATGTACTGGGCTCAGTGGCCTGTTATTTTCCCTTCTCGGCTTTCCCTGGGCTCTGCTGTGGTCTGTTAGGGCCTCCACATATAACTTAGCTCTTTCATTTACTACAGTCTCCTCTGATAGAGCTTCTACATGCAGTTTTGCTCCTTCTTTCCCTACAGTCCCCTTATTTGTGACTGAGGTAGCAGTCTCTGTTGTCAATCCCAAAATGTTCTTTAGTTCTTTAGGCTGTTTCAGATTTTTCAGTTCCTCTTCTAAACTCTGTATCCTAGCCTCTGTGTGTGTGTGTGTGTGTGTGTGTGTGTGTGTGTGTGTGTGTGTGTGTGTGTGTGTGTGTGTGTGTGTGTGTGTGTGTGTGTGTGTTAGATTAAGAGTGAGTGGAAGCAGTTTGTTTTTATGACTTCACATGTTGGAGTGTGAACAAGGTAACATTTATGGAGGGATTCAGTGGAAACTGATTAGCAGGGCTTGAGTCCCGGAGCTTGTAAATACAGTGCCTGCACTCTGAAGGAAGGGGGGGATATTGCAGTTTGGAGGTGCAGCTGAACCGGGCGCTGTACCGGCGAATCTACAACATATGCTGTACTTTCTATAAGAGTGATGGACTGAACACATCGATTCCAGACTGAGGGACTGATTACCTCAAACTCCTCCTCTCTGATTACCTCTTGGCACTCCTCTGGCAAGACAGTGATTGAGTGAATGATGGTGAAAGTTTTTCTTCTTTTTTGGGTCACCCTTTCTTGGTGGGAAATAGCCGGTGTATTAAAAACAATAATAATACTAATTATTATTCATAGGAATAGTCTGTAGCACGTGAGTCTCTGCCTAGATTTTAAGTGGGAAGGTCCACCTTTTCTGTTTGGAATCCTGTTCCACTTCTCTTCCAGCTTTCAACAATACTTTCTCCAAGGACACCAGAAAGTAAGACTACTGCATAATCTGTGATGGCTTAAAGAAGAAGAAAAAAAGACTTGGTAATATTTATTGATCAATTTACCCAGGTGGTGGCTAATATAATCTAAGCATTTCTGCTAATGCATCTTAGCATTTCAGCTGTTTTCAAGGAAAATGCATGTGCATTAGATCAGTTGAGTTCAACTAGGTTATGCATTGTCATATTCTCTATTTCCTGAGTATTGCCAGCTGTTGCATATGAAACTATTTTTTTTATAATTTTTTATCAACTTATATCTATTAAAGGGAGGTTCCTTAATACCAATAAGGGACTCTTGATACAGGGAATTGAGACTGAACTCCCCTTCCTTGGAGTGAGCTTGATCACTTCCCATTCATCTAGGTGCTGTATGACTTCTTCCCTCAGAGGGGGCTCCTTGATGCTGGTGAGGAGCTCTTGTGCCAGGGAACTGGATATATCCTTCCTTTCCTTGGCTTTAGCCCAAATTCCTTCCATTCCTCAGAGCTCCCCCTATAAGTTTAGTGCTTTCCCGTGATTGAAAGTAATAATAGTAATGGAGATTCCATAATACCAGTGAGAGGCTTTTCATTAAAGGAATTCAACCTGACCTCCCCTTAGGTTGAACTTTATTGCTTTTAACTTTTAAATATAAATAATTATCACAAGGACCCCAATGGAAATAAGTCACTCCGACTGTTTTTGGGATATCCTAGGTTCTCTACACACATGCTGCTATGTATGATAATCTGTATAACTGTATTTGTGTATACTTGAATAAACTTACTTACCCCCAGGTATTATGATACCTATGGGATTGGTTCTTCCCTCCCATCAGTATAATAATTTACTAATTTCAATATTAATCAATTAAATAATGGCAATACAGTGGAACCTCAAAAACTGAACTGCTCCCAACACAACCAATTATGTAAGTGTATTTCTGTAAGTGCTTTTATAAGTGTACTTTTGAGGGTCTGAAATGGACTAACCTAATTTACATTATTCCTCATGGGATTATTATAATCAAAAAGAAGCGCTAAGCCACAAGGACTATACAGATTCCTCATGGGAATAAATTCATTCGGTAAAGGCACTCAAACAGCCTTCTGGACCAAAGAAAGTTCGATATTTGAGGTTCCACTGTATTAATTATAGTCTATTTCCTCATTATTTATGATGTAGCTATATACATGTTAAGCTTAAGATGTGTAACTTCCCCATCAACTGTGATGTCTCACACTGCTATTGCATTCAAACAAGATCCTGCCGATTGTTTTACTTTGAGAAACAGTTGAATCCCAGGATAGTTTAAGAAACTATATCTGCTTTTATTGCAAAAGTTATACTCTGTTATACTTTGTAATGAGTAAAATTGTCACAATGTGGTAATACAGTAATTTAATGTTGAAAATTTATACTGTATTTTTGTATTTCAGAAGTGCAAAGCCATGGAGGATAGATTATTGGCCCGCATTGGTCCAACTGGAGGTGGTGATGTGAGAGCAGCTTGCAAGAAATGTGGATATCCTGGACATCTTACATATCAGTGCAGAAATTTTGTGAAGGTATGCCTGTAAATTTTCATGTTTAGGAGGGTGTGTGAAGTATCATTATCAGTGAGTATTGATCTAAAATTGACTATCAGTATCAACATCAAGCTAAAATTGACTGTTGGTATTGATATCAGCAAAAATTTTGGTACTGTCCCATTACTAGTTTTGTTCTCTAATCCTTGATATACCATTTATGTGGTTTCATATAGAGATCTGTTTACCTGTCATCAGTGGTGGCTCATAATGCCATTAATACCTATGCTATCATACCCCATCAAACTTCTCTTTTTAATCATTTTTTTTATCTCGTTTCAACCAAAAAATTAACAATTCGCTTATAAATACTGTACATAGAAAACAACATACAACAGATTTTTCATGTAATATACATGTATTTGTCAATTGCAAATTGCATCAGCCTTTGCTGATGGGATTTTTATTAAAAGTCAAGTTTATAGTGTGTCTGATAGTTTACAGTATATTTATACATTGGATACATTTGTGTTATACTGAATAATTTTTTAAAAATCATGCTCTGCCATAGACAACTATTAAATTATTTCTGAAGAGCCTAAATTTTGCTTCTCTTCTTGACGAGAGAGAGAGAGAGAGACCGAGAGAGAGAGAGACCGAGAGAGAGAGAGAGAGAGACCAAGAGAGAGAGAGAGAGAGAGAGAGAGACCGAGAGAGAGAGAGAGAGACCAAGAGAGAGAGAGAGAGACCGAGAGAGAGAGAGAGACCGAGAGAGAGAGAGAGAGAGAGAGAGACCGAGAGAGAGAGAGACTGAGAGAGAGAGAGAGACCGAGAGAGAGACCGAGAGAGAGAGAGAGAGACCGAGAGAGACCGAGAGAGAGACTGAGACCGACCGACCGACCTTGTGGCATGCCATTAGTACAGATTAGGCTTACTGTATTCCTAGTGAACAGTTACTTTTCAGTCTTGAATAACATCCATATTTTGCACATTAGTCATTTATTTACTACAAATCAAAAGTTTTCAACTAAGCATTCTGTTTAATATACTGCATTGTATTATTTAGGAATGACTCTGCAAACTGTTATTTTGAAAGCATTCTTATTTTGTATTGTACTGTTTAAAGTGTACTTTGTTTACTTGGTACTGCACTTGAACTGAAATTAGTTAATTCTTAGAATTATAAGTTCATTCAAATAGTGGCACTGGTTGTATTGTCATGGGTGGATTAGTACGTTCTGTATTAATGAAGTTAACATTTGTTTGTAACAGGTAGACCCCCAGAAAGATGTTGTGCTTGATGTTTCATCAACTTCATCAGAAGAAAGTGATCATGAAACACCTCTGACACAACTCCACACGCAAGAACTGCTAGAAAAGGTAATAAAAGCATGGCAGCTTTATTGGAGTGCTTTCTTCTTGGTACTTGAAGGAATTTTTTATAGAAGGAAGATACTTTGAATAGGAGAGAGCGAGTGTAGGGTTGTGATGCTGGTGAGGATCTCTTGATTCAAGGAATTGCAGCTGCCATCTTCTTTCTTGGATCAGACCTGATTACCTCCCATTCCCCAGACATTTTATGACCCCTTTGGGTTTAGCATTTCCCTAAGAATATAATAATGATAATTTGTAATTGATCACTTCTACGTTTGAAACCTTCCCACCGGACTTATGATTATAATGTTTTACCTAATTTATACCAACTTCAATTTTATTTAAGATCTAGAATTTAGTAGTTAGTAAGTCTTATGATTAATTTTCCTGAAATGCATTTTCATAATTAGTGGCTTTCTCAAGAGCCTTATATTGTATCTGATGCCAAGAGCATGGGGCTAGGAACCCCTTCTCCTGTATATATTACTAAATTTAAAAGGAGAAACCTTTATTTTTCTATTTAGGTCACCCTGCCTCAGTGGGATATGGCCAGTTCGTTGAATGAAAAAAAATAATAATTATAATATTTCTTTCATTGACCCTGCCTTGGCAGGAGATGGCTGTTGAATAAGTAATAATTAAAATAAATAATAATAAAAATTTTAGGGGAATGTGCTTTGATTCTGGTGAAGAGCTCTTGATTCAAGGAATTGTAACTACCTGTCCCTTCTGTGGATCATACCTGATTCACCCCCCCCTTCCCCATCTTTCTCCCATTTCCCAGGTGCTGCATAATCCTTGAGTTAATCACTTTTCTATGAATATAGTAATAATCCACTCCAGGGGGCTCCCTTGATTCCAGTGATGAGTATTTGATCCAAGGAGTTGGACTTTTCTTCCCATTCCTTGGATCAAATCTGAATGTCTCATACTCCTTAGGCACTACATGACCCCTGTGTACTTAGTACTTCCTGTTGATTAAAATTTAAGAAATAATAATAATGAGAACAATAATTTGAGGATTAGTGTTGAATGAGACATCTGATTAGTCATTTATGTATAATTTCATTGCATTATTTGCAAAAAATAGCTGAGAAATAAAACTGCATGACCAGTGTGCTATCTTGCTAACTACTAGTTAATAACAGTCAGGTCAAGCTGGGGGCAAGGCAGTTTTGCATGATGGATATTTTCTTGGTTACCACATCACAGGTTGAAGCCTGTAATTTATTCTGTTAATTAGATGTTTGTAGCTAATTTGGTTTATTATATAAGTGGTCCCACTGGAGAAAGCTTCTTATACAGTGGACCCCCACTTCACAATCAGCTCCCAATGTGTCCAATTATGTAAGTGTATTTATGTAAGTGCATTTGTACATGTATGTTTGGGGTCTGAAATGGACTAATCTAATTCACAATATTCCTTATGGGAACAAATTCGTTCAGTAATGGCACCTGAACATACTTCTGGAATGAAATAATATCGTAAACCGGGGGTCCACTGTACTGTATAAGGGGCCCTGCTGTATTACCATATGTATTCATAACTCAAGTTATTTTGTATCTGCAACTTCCTCATGTTTAATTTAACCTTTGTTAGACTTGGGCATGTAAGTGATCTGTTTGTTCCATGAAGCTCATGGTATTATAAGTGTAAAAGAAAATCGTTGCATGTTTCATGAAGGAATGATAAATGTGGAAATCTTTTATTTTATATTATGCTTTACAGATGAAACGGGAAAAGAGAATAAAAAAGGAAAATAGAAAAGATCGAAAGAAAGAAAAAAAGCGATCGAGAAGTCGGAGCAAAAACAGATCTCGATCACCAGCTGAACGAAGAAAAAGGAGATCAAAATCACCAGTTGTGGAAAAGCGGAAAAGGAGGAAATCAGAAACTGTAGACAGTAGTTCAGAAAGTAATACAAAGCATAAAAAAAGAAAGAAGGAAAAGAAAAAGAAGAAGATGCATGATAAGGAAAAAAGAAAGCATAAGGAATGATTGTACAAAAACTTACAAAATTGTGTGCATTCCATATAAAAGGGTCTTAGTCAGGTTTCAATATTTTACAAATATACATGTTTTGTGTTCATATTGTTTTAATATTCCCACTTTTTAAAATCATAGATTGACAAAATATTTGAAAGATGAACACTTAAGTTCTTACTTTCATAGAAGGTACAATTATTGGCTTGCAGTGCCAGCAAACAATACATTAGAATTAAAGTACCATACATATAGTATAAAGTGCAGTATGCATATGTACATCATGCTTATATCTGATGATTATACCTCTGCAGGTTTAGTGCTTCCTTATGAGTATAAGAATATACCTTTCTTACCATTTTTATGTTCTGAAGAATATCACCAATTAAAGTTTTTTTTTTCTAGTGTGTTGTTCTAACCTTTTGATGAGATATTTCATCAACAACAATATCAGAAGCTAATGTGCAACTGGCTTTAAAGATTGTAAAAATGGTAAACAAATGTTGAATAAAATCTTAGCCAAATAGCCATGGGTATTGTTTACTGCATCCATTGCAAACAATGTTTACAGATTTAAGAGCCTATTTTGAATATACTTTCCCTGGTGTATAGCTTACTCTTGGAACTGTGGCCCTTGGGTGGGCAACACTGCCTGGTGGAGGACAGAGGTACAAATGGAAGGTTCAGTGCTGGAGCAGTTGGTTGGTTGCACATCATTCCATTGTGGTGAAGGAGTGCATTTTACTCTAGTGCAGGTGCCCCTTTCATTTTGTGGCTGCTACTTGTATGTACCACTCTCCCTCTCATTCATTTATTCACTGCAATTTAGTGTACATAAGGGAACTGGCCAAGATCTTAAGGATGAAATTCTTATTGGGGGAAGCTTTAAACCTACAGGGATCATATAGCACCCTGGGAACAAGAGCCAGTCAGGTATGATTCAAGGAAGGTAAGGACACTTCCAGTGTCTTGGATCACGAGCCCCGTACCAGCATCAAAGAGCCTTCTTTGAGGGGATAAGGATAATGAAACAAACTTTTGGGTGTGGTCAGATTTGCCCTTTTGATATATTTATAATTAAAAACCACAGTCAACTGGGTAGATGCTATTATCTGCAAAAAAATGACATCTCATACAAACAAAAATCCATTGAAGTAGCATTAGTTGAAGCACAATCTCCTCTCAGGGATTTTTCTTAAGCTGGTGAAGGCTCCAGGAACTGTTCTTGATTTCAGTTTCCTTGGATTGAACAAGAATGCCTCCACTTCCCAAGGTACTATATGACCCTTGTGGGTTTAACAATTTCCCCCTAAATATAATAATAAAAATTCTAATGGTTACATGGTTTTATATGCAAAACAACCACATGGGGGAGTTGAATGAGATACGTATGTTCGTAATGCCTTTGCGAATAATCACTCAGTTATTGCCATATTTTTTGACCTTGAGAAGGCATATGACAACTTGGAGGTATAATATTTTGGCCCAGGCCCATTCCTTAGGCCTCCGAGGCAATCTACCATCCTTCCTTAAGAACTTTTTAACTGACAGACATTTCCGTGTTCGAGTCAATAATGTTCTTTCCCCGGACTTCGTCCAAGCTGAAGGTGTCCCTCAGGGATGTGTTCTAAGCACAACACTGTTTCTCCTTGCTATAAATGATTTGGCCTCTGTTCTTCCACCCAATATTTGGTCATCACTCTATGTTGATGACTTCGCTATTGCTTGTGCAGGCGCTGACTGTCATCTTATTGCAGTTTCTCTCCAGCATGCGGTCGACCGTGTTTCCACTTGGGCCACCACGCATGGGTTTAAATTTTCAAGTACCAAAACTCACCAAATTACTTTCACTAGACGCTCTGTTATCTCCGATCATCCTTTGTATCTCTATGGCTCCCGTATCCCCGAACGTGATACAGTCAGGTTTCTAGGCCTTCTCTTTGACCGCAGGTTATCCTGGAAACCTCACATTACCTCTCTGAAGGCAACTTGTCACAGCCGGTTAAACCTTCTTAAAACCCTTGCTCATCGTTCCTGGGGAGCTGATTTTCGAACTCTGCTTCGCCTACATTCAGCCCTCGTTTTATCGAAACTCGATTATGGTGACCAGATTTATTCCGCGGCCTCTCCTGCTACTCTCTCTAGCCTTAACTCTATCCATCACCAAGGATTACGTTTGTGGCTTGGTGCTTTTCGCTCTTCCCCTGTTGAGAGCCTCTATACAGAAGCGAATGTTCCATCCTTGTCTGATCGCCGTGATGCCCATTGCCTTCGCTACTATGTACGCTCTCACGATCTACACAATCCTTCCATTTATAGAATGGTCACCGATATTAGTAGACATTCTTTATTCGTTCACCGCCCCTGTTTGCTCCGTCCCTTTTCTCTTCGCCTACATTCACTCTTGTCTTCCCTTCAGTTACCACCTTTATATGTTCATGTAGCATCTCACTTTTCCCTACCCCCCTGGGAAGTTCCAGCTGTTCGGGTCTGTTCTTTCTCACTCCCTTGCTCGAAAGCTCAACTGCCTACGGTGGCTTCCCGCTCTCTTTTTCTTGATCACTTCCACTCCCATTCTCATGCCACCGCTGTGTACACAGATGGCTCTAAGTCTTCAGACGGCGTTGGATTCGCAGCAGTGTTTCCGGACAGCGTCGTGCGGGGGCATTTACTATCTTCAGCTAGCATTTTTACTGCTGAACTGTATGCCATTCTTGCAGCACTTATTCGTATCGCATCTATGCCTGTGTCATCATTTGTAGTAGTCTCAGACTCCCTTAGTGCTCTACAGGGTATACGAAAATTTGATACATCTCATCCCCTAGTTCTCCGTATCCAACTTTGGCTACGCCGTATCTCTACCAAACATAAAGATATTTTTTTTGTTGGGTCCCTGGTCATGTCGACGTACAGGGCAATGAACAGGCAGACACTGCTGCGCGGTCAGCAGTACATGACCTACCAATTTCCTATCAAGGTGTTCCATTTCTGGACTATTTTGCTGCAATAGCTACCCACCTTCGCACCCGTTGGCAGCAATGTTGGTCAACTCTGCTCGGTAACAAACTTCATTCTATTAAACCGAGCATAGGTTACTGGCCGCCTTCTTGTCATCAGTGCCGAGGTTGGGAGACCACTCTCTCCCGCCTTCGCATTGGCCACACTCGTCTTACTCATGGGTATCTCATGGAGAGGCACCCTGTTCCTCTCTGTGAGCAGTGTCAAGTTCCAGTATCGATTAGCCACATTCTGTTAGACTGCCCTCTCTATCAACGAGCACGCAGAATTTACCTCCAACGTCGTCTTCGTTCTACTACTCTCTCTTTACCTTCCCTTCTTGCTGATGGACCCTCCTTTAATCCTGACTCTCTCATTGACTTCTTGACAACGACTGATTTACTCCACAAACTCTGATGATACTTTTCGCACTCCCCTCAACCCTTTCTAGTTCAGTCTCTTGCTGCCCTTTACCCTTTCACCATCCACTACCCCGCTGTCATCCGTAACCTATTACTCATCCATCTCCCTTTTGCCACCTGATGCTCTCACTTCCTTCCTGCCCTGCAGCGCTGTATAGTCCTTGTGGCTTAGCGCTTCTTTTTGATTATAATAATAATAATCAAAGCTTTTCATGTTGCAATGCTGTATAATCCTCCGGGTTTAGCGCTTCCCCCTTGATTATAATAATAATAATCATGTTGCAATCAACACATCATCAGGAGCTTGCAGCTTTGGGGAGAGGGGTTGGGTTAAATTATGGGGAATCAAATACAAAATGGGAGTTGACACAGTTACTTTTTGCTGATGATACTGTGCTTTTGAGGATTCTAAAGAAAAGTTTCAAAGGTTAGTGGACGAGTTTGGGAGGGTGTGTAAAGGTAGAAAGCTGAAAGTGAATATAGATAAGAGTAAGGTGATGAGGGTATCAAACAATTTAGATAAAGAAAAATTGGATACAACATTAGAGGGAGGGAGTATGGAAGAAGTGAATGTTTTCAGATGTTTAGGAGTTGACTTGGCAGAGGATGGTTTTATGAAGGATGTTACGGGTGTTGCCCATAACATACATCCATACTGTATTTAATGTCACACCTTAATATTTCTGGGTAATCCTAGATTAAACCTATATAATGTACTTTTAATATTCCCCCAAAATTACAATAAAAGAAAATAAAACTATATTCAGCTTATTCTTTTTAATCTGTAATGATTACAAACACCTGCAGCTTTAGTTTACGTAATATCACTTATAATGTATAAGAACTTTTATTTCCTTGTATAGGTGTATACATGTATGAATATATTGCAATTTCACTAACCCTGCAGTGCTTTCTGCAGACAAAAATTCCACAATGTGTAGAGGTGGTACGCTTGTTTACAAACATTTAAAGGGACCGCTCATGAATGGCGGCTTGCGCTCGTGTAGTAAAATTGACCAATCACATCAATGGCTTAGTGTGACGTCACGTAGTAGTATGACGTCACCAGCAAGCGTAGCTCGGCCAATATTCCAGTGCTTTACACTATTGTCTCTTAAAAGTAACCTCAACAATATGCCTTAATTTCCAAGCATAGAAAAATTGTACGTGATAAATATTTGTTTGTGCTCTAATTATAGAGAAATAATGTATTTTTCAATATTGATGTTTCTAGGGTAATAATTCCTCGAGAAGTAAAGACGAAGTAACCTACATTTTCCCGCGTTTTTGTTCCCATAATTCCCTAATCAAAACATGTCTGCCACATGGGCCAAATCAAGACCTTGGTAAGTACGATTTACCCTCTAAATACTGCTGTCGTATCTTCTAGGCTATGTTAAATATGTTCACAGTTAAAGTTAAGGTGATCTTACAGCGAGATTTACAAGTAATGAGGCATGTCTCCTTAAGGTATGTTAGAGTTCGAAGAGTAAACAAGGAATTTCACGTCACGTGGTACGTGTTCTGTAGATTTTATGCGCAGTTCCTTGTATGTAGTGTAATGTAAAGACCGTGCATTATATATACGCACTGTTGTTCCCATAGCAGTTTATACTTTTCGTTTCGGTATATAAAATTAGATCAGTGTCTTAATTTCCTGACTGGACAGCTAGTGTTATCGCAATATAAGTCTATTAGTAAGAAACTGGGTCAGTCATGATTGTGAACATTATCACAGAATAAATTAAAAGTATAATAATTATAATATAAATTACTATATAAATTTCTGAATTTAGGCTAAAGTTTTAGTTGAGGGATGCCAAGATTGTGTTATTGTGCTAGAATTAATAACCAGCTTTTATTTCAACATATTTGATTTCAATTTTAAGATAATCATAATTTATTTCAACATTAGGGAAGAAGGCAGTTTACACATAAGGCTTATTTATGTTAATTAGGGGTTTCTAACAACACTATTAGGAACTAAATTGCTGCTACAATACTTCCATTGAGTTTAGCTGGTGCTCTTGTTTAGTTAAGCTAGTAGAGGGTATTTTACTTCATATACAGTATTTGTATTTTACTGTGAATAATTTATAAGTATTGTAGATACTTCATGCTGGGGTGGCATTTTATATTGGCAACTTCTTAAGATTTCCCTACAATTTCTTTAAAGTATTAATGCTCATTCAGAATGCCCATTGAGTGGAAGTGATCTCACTGATGTTCCCAAGTCATTGATTGATCAGGAAAAAACTCCTATAGTTTCCTATAGGCAATAAGTTCTCTATATAAATTTAGTAAAACTATCAACAAGCACTAACCAAACCTAGCCTAATCTTTTTTACTTTAACCTAAACCTAAATTGTGTTGTTGGGTAAATTGTATTTATATTTATTATTTTTTTATCAAGTTGCTGAACCATTTACCTGAATAACTAACTGATTTTAGTGATATGAAAAGTTGGTGTCTTCATCTGACTCTTCCTCATTTTGCATATCCAATCCGAACACATGATATCAGTCTTAACATCATATCATTTTATAAATATAATTAATATATATTTATTCTTCCTGTAATTTGTATTTCATGTCAACTAAATAAGCTGTACAAAAAAAAGACATATGATGACTTAACCTAGAATATCTCAACAATTCACTCTGTGTAACACTGATGAATGTGTTGAATTCATCAACTGGTCAGTATTGTTTATCATCAGTTATATGGTACTTGCCGTAGAGCATATTCTGATAATTTAACAAAAAATAAGGAACAAAGGGGATCTTAGTTAAATCCATATGCAAAAAGTATTTTGGGTAAATTTAGACTAGTAAGTATAATGCATTATGCTTACTCTTAAGTTTGCTTGAAGTGCTGCACATATGGTACTGTGGGCTTTCAGATTATCATAGTTTACTCTATTTAGATACTGTAATCTTTATAAACTAATTTACTATTGTAATTATTCTCTACTAGACTTATCAAAGCCATGTAGCATTACCTAATAGAATATTCAATTCTCTTGTACTCACTGTAACTGTAACTTATCTAATGCCCATATGAACTATTATTGCCTTCCTAATCTGAAGTTAATTTTTAAGTTTGACCGAAATGCTCTGCATACAAAGGGGCTTTTGGCATGTACACTGAACTGTTATATTCCTCTGTACAACCGTGTATCAAGTCAAAATAAACTTTATTCTTATTCTTATAAGATTCTGTTCAGATTTTTAACCTGGAGGGTTAGCCACCCAGGATAACCCAGTAAAGTCCGTGCATCATCAGGGACTATCGGTCTTATTTCCAATGAGGTCCTTTAATCTCCTCCCCACTGTGTGACCCATAACAGTTTACTAACACTCCAGGTACCTACTTATTGTTAGGCAAACAGAGACATGTATTTATTTATTTATTTTATTTATGTCTTTGCAAATAGTACATTGAGATTTTGAATTTACAATAATGGGTTGCAATGCAAAGAGAGCCTCTGTTATACTTAGGCATTATGGGCCGACTTAACATTATTGGCTTACAGACTACTTAACACTAAGAATTATGTCATAGCTGTACAGTAGGAAATATGCCCAACTTTTCATCCATGCCAGGGAGCAATCCCAGATTCCTCAGCTTGTAAGCTTAGGGCACTCATCAACTGAGCCATGGGCACTCGCTTGTGTATATGTAATACAGTAGTGGACCCTCGACTAACGCTATTAATCCGTTCCTGAGAGCTCATCGTTAGTCAAAATAATCGTTAGTCAAGTTAATTTTCCCCTTAAGAAATAATGGAAATCAAATTAATCTGTGCAAGACACCCAAAAGTATTGAAAATTTTTTTTTTTAACACATGAAATATTAATTTTAATACACACAAACTGAAGAAGACATGCACAGTTACATGACACTTACCTTTATTGAAGATCTGGTGATGATTGATGGGATGGGAAGAGGGGAGTGTGTTGATGGTCTTGGTGTTTAGAAGGGGAATCCCATTCCATTAGGACTTGAAGTGGCAAGTCCTTTTTTGGGGTTACTTCCCTTCTTCTTTTAATGCCACTAGGACCAGCTTGAGAGTCACTGGACCTCTGTCGCACAACATATCTGCCCATAGAGGCCTGTACCTCCCGTTCCTTTATGACATTCCTAAAGTGTTTCACAACATTGTCAGTGTCACCATTAAACACTTGTTCAGGTTTCAGTCCTTCACTGTCTATGTACTCCTTGAATTCCTGCACATATTTTTCAGCTGCTTTTTGGTCCAAACTGGCAGCCTCACCATGCCTTATCACACTATGTATGCCACTATGATTCTTAAATCTCTCAAACCAACCTTTGCTGGCCTTAAATTCACTCACATCACCACTAGTTGCTGGCATTTTTCTAATTAAATCGTCATGCAACTTCCTAGCCTTTTCACATATGATCGCTTGAGAGATGTTATCTCCTGCTATCTGTTTTTCGTTTATCCATACCAATAACAGTCTCTCAACATCTTCTATCACTTGCGATCTCAGTTTCGAAAACATAGTTGCACCTTTGGCAAGAACAGCTTCCTTGATTGCCGTTTTCTTGGCCACAATAGTAGCGATGGTTGATTGGGGTTTTGTGTACAGCCTGGCCAGCTCGGAGACATGTACTCCACTTTCATACTTAGCAATGATCTCTTTCTTCATATCCTTAGTAATTCTCACCCTTTTTGCTGTAGGGTTGGCACTAGAAGCTTTCTTTGGGCCCATGGTGACTTATTTTGCAGGTGCAATCACTAAAAAGGCTGTGATAATATGAAATGTTCCGATTGTATGCTTGGAAGCGACCGCGGTGGCTGGCTGGCTTGTAAACACTGGCCAGAAGTGGACGCGTCTCAGACGGAACGAATAGTGTTGGTCGAGTTTTTTAGCGCTAATCGAGGCAAAATTTTTGCGATAAAATGTATCGCTAGTCAGATTTATCGTTAATCGATGCCATCGCTGGTTGAGGGTCCACTGTATTTTGAAAATAAATTTTGATTCAGTTTAATTGATTATTTATTAATGTTTCTGGGATCATTGTCCCAGTTGTCCAGTCTTAGACTGGAAAATAAAGTGTATACCAAATGTAAATGGGAGACTACATGATTTAGCTGCTATTTATCAACAAATCACTTGAAGAACACAAATTTCCAGACTGGCTCAAAAGAGCCAAGATGTGACCCATTCACAAAGTTGGTGATTGAATTGTTAACAGTTATAGATTAATATCTAATCTATTAGTAGTACTATTAAAAATATTGAGAAAGTCATCCACAGCCTGGTCTCAGACCAGGTCTTAATCAAGTATATTAATGTCCTTGCTTTTTGCCATGTTGGATTCAAACTCCAGAATATTCTAATCATGTTATTCAAAAATGTTAATATATGCAGCAATTGAAAGAAACGAGCATTATATTGGCTTTTTTTATTGATCTGTGTAAAGTATTTGTTACAGTTGATCACAATACAGTAATTTGTAAACTTAATTACAGTACTACAGACTCAGGGCTCACGTACAGCTACTTCAGATCCTACTTAACAGAGAACAGCATGTATTCAGAAAAGACATTTCCTCATTTACCCAACAAATTAAATTGGGTGGCCTTAGAGTCCTCTGGGTCCTCTTCTCTTCCTCCTCTATATCAATGACTTATTGATTGCCACCTAGCATCTTAAGGCTGTATTCTTTGCTGATGACACAGCCTATATCTTATGACTCATGAAATTGTAATAACATGGTTGCAAACAAACCACGATACAGGTGGGGCTTGAACTCATGGCAAGTGAGTAATTTTACGACTCACTTGCCGTGAGTTCGAGCCCCACCTGTACCATGGTTTATACCTTATGCTTCACCCCCCTTCCCCACCGACTTTAAATACTATACTATAGTTAATGATCTGAAAAGATCTACATCTGATTGATGATAAATAAACTCTGAAACTTACCCTTAATATAGAAAAAAAAATTTATTGTATATTACCTATGAGAATCAACCTTGTCCACAGTTAGACATCAAAATCAATGGATCCAAAGTAAAGAAATATGATGAGGTTAAGTTTCTAGGTCAGCCCATAGATAATACATTAATACATTACATGTATATCCAACTCTTTTAAAAAGGTATAAAAAACTGTAGTTATATTCATTAAAATTTGCTATTATATTGCCCAGTCTGTACTACTAACACTGTCTTTCATTAACCTGTGCTGATGGAATTTGTGCTTTGGAGTTTTACCTCATCTATTCACCTTAAACCAGTTATTACATGAACCGAAGCTATCATGTGTTAAGCAACACAATGTGCCCTTATTTGAATCTCCAAAGCTACTAATTATTGATGCCATACATAGTATTACATTTTACCCTACATCTTTAAAATAATACTAAAGAATAAAGATTTTATTTCTTTGCAAAGGTTACAGTGTGTAATTACAATTTTGATTTGTTAAGTACAAAGAAAGTCACTATCATGCTGGGGCATTTCGGGCAGACTAATCCTAGTACAGTGGACCCCCGGTTAACGATATTTTTTCACTCCAGAAGTATGTTCAGGTGCCAGTACTGACCGAATTTGTTCCCATAAGAAATATTGTGAAGTAGATTAGTCCATTTCAGACCCCCAAACATACACGTACAAACGCACTTACATAAATACACTTACATAATTGGTCGCATTCGGAGGTAATCGTTATGCGGGGGTCCACTGTACACATAATAACTACTAAAGTCTAGACACGATAAGAGTGGTTAACTATTTAATAAATCTTTATATTATTTTAATACTAATGCAAGGTAGTCAAGGTGGAGCTTTATAAGAATAATAATTTTGAAGTTGCACATAATAAAAGCAGTATTAAAATTAATGGTTCAAACAGTAATATTTTATGGATTGGTAGATGTTTTTATTGACTAAAGGTCATATAATATAATATTTGGGAGAGTTGCTTCAAACTGATTAGAAGTTGTTTTGATTGGTTTGGTTAATATTGAGAGATGAGATGATTTTTTAAGCATAGCCCTAAATTTGTATGTAGTCAGGGGATCCTTTACAGGTTTAGGTCCCCTCAAGGGAGGTTCCTTGATGCTGGTGAGGGGCTCTTGATCTAGGGAATTGGATCTGTGCTCCGGTTACCTGAATTGAGCCTGAATACCTTCCATCCCTCCCATGTGTGCTGTATAATCCTATGGGTTTAGCACTCCCCCATGATTATAAATGATTATAATAATATCTGTTCAGGTAGTGAATTTCAGATCTTTGGGCCCTTTATGTGCATTGCATTTTTGCATGGTGTGAGACTGACACGAGGGATGTTGTCGAGTGCCTTGTGCCTTGTATTGTGACTTGTGTGTTCTGTTGTACCCATCAAGAAGATTAAGTGGAGGGTTTACATTGGAGTTTACTATGCACTGTAATGCTGACACTGACCTAAGACACTTAACTTCCTGGAAAACTGTAACAGAGTTGACAGGCATCACACTCAAAAAAAATTGTAAGTTATAATGAATTTAAACAAAAACTTAAAAGCTTTGTGTGCTTATGTATTTCCTTGGGTCCACTGAGAAAATCATAGGTATGAGAAGCAGTGAAGGTTAGGATTAATACCTAAAGAAATTGCCAAGAGATCTTCTGTTACACTCACAAAGCTCATAAAGAAATAAAAACAGTATACAGTGGACCCCCGGTTAACGATTTTAATCCGTGCAAGAGGGCTCATCGTTATGCGAAATAATCGTTATGCGAATGAATTTTCCCCATAAGAAATAATGGAAATAAAATTAATCCGTGCAAGACGCCCAAAAGTATGAAAAAAAATTTTTTTTACCACATGAAATGTTAATTTTAATACACACAAACTGAAAAAGGCATGCACAATTAAATGACACTTACTTTTATTGAAGATATGGTGATGATTGATGGGATGGGAGGAGGGGAGAGAGAGTGTTAGTGTTTAGAAGGGGAATCCCCTTCCATTAGGACTTGAGGTAGTAAGTCCTTTTCTGGGGTTACTTCCCTTCTTCTTTTAATGCCACTAGGGCCAGCTTCAGAGTCACTGGACTTCTTTCGCACAAGATATCTGTCCATAGTGGCCTGTACCTCTCGTTCCTTTATGACTTGCCTAAAGTGTTTCACAACATTGTCAGTGTAATAATCACCAGCACGGCTTGCAATAGCTGTGTGAGGGTGATTTTCATCCATGAAGGTTTGCACTTCAAGCCACTTAGCACAGATTTCCTTTATCTTTGTAGTAGGCAACTTCTTCAATTTCTCTCTCCCCTCCTCTGAACCAGTTTCCTCAGGTCTGGCCTCTTGCTCTTGAAGTTGATCTATCAGCTCATCAGTGGTTAGTTCTTCATTGTCCTCCTCCACCAACTCTTCCACATCCTCCCCACTAACCTCCAACCCCAAGGACTTTCCCAATGCCACAATGGATTCCTCAACTGGCACAGGATTCTCAGGGTTAGCCTCAAACCCTTCAAAATCCCTTTTGTCTACACATTCTGGCCACAGTTTCTTCCAAGCAGAGTTCAAGGTCCTCTTAGTCACTTCCTCCCAAGCCTTACCTATAAGGTTTACACAATTGAGGATATTAAAGTGATCTCTCCAAAACTCTCTTAGAGTCAGTTGAGTTTCTGAGGTCATTACAAAGCACCTTTCAAACAGAGCTTTTGTGTACAGTTTCTTGAAGTTGGAAATAACCTGCTGGTCCATGGGCTGCAGGAGAGGAGTGGTATTAGGAGGCAAAAACTTCACCTTAATGAAGCTCATGTCCCCATAAAGTCGCTCTGCCACGTCTGTAGGATGACCAGGGGCATTGTCTAACACCAGGAGGCACTTAAGTTCTAATTTCTTTTCAGTTAGGTAATTTTTCACATTGGGGGCAAATGCATGGTGTAACCAGTTATAGAAAAATTCCCTAGTGACCCATGCCTTACTGTTTGCCCTCCACAGCACACACAAATTATCCTTGAGGACATTCTTTTGCCTGAACGCTCTGGGAGTTTCAGAGTGATACACTAATAAAGGCTTCACTTTGCAATCACCAGTAGCATTGGCACACATCAACAAAGTAAGCCTGTCTTTCATAGGCTTATGTCCTGGGAGTGCCTTTTCCTCCTGAGTAATGTAGGTCCTGCTTGGCATTTTCTTCCAGAACAGGCCTGTTTCATCACAATTAAACACTTGTTCAGGTTTCAGTCCTTCAGTTTCTATGTACTCCTTGAATTCCTGCACATATTTTTCAGCCGCTTTGTGGTCCGAACTGGCAGCCTCACCATGCCTTATCACACTATGGATGCCACTACGCTTCTTAAATCTCTCAAACCAACCTTTGCTGGCCTTAAATTCACTCACATCATCACTAGTTGCAGGCATTTTTTTAATTAAATCCTCATGCAACTTCCTAGCCTTTTCACATATGATCGCTTGAGAGATGCTATCTCCTGCTATCTGTTTTTCATTTATCCACACCAATAAGAGTCTCTCAACATCTTCCATCACTTGCGATCTTTGTTTCGAAAACACAGTTGAACCTTTGGCAAGAACAGCTTCCTTGATTGTCTTTCTGGTGCCCACAATAGTAGCGATGGTTGATTGGGGTTTCTTGTACAGCTTGACTAGGTCGGCTATACGCACTCCACTTTCATACTTATCAATTATCTCTTTCTTCATCTCTATAGTAATTCTTACCCTTTGAGGTGTAGGGTTGGCACTAGAAGCTTTCTTGGGGCCCATGGTCACTTATTAAGTTTCCAGAAACAGCACCGAAAATACTGTAATAATACGAAATATTCCGAGTGTATGCTTGGATGTTACCGCTGAGGCTGGCTGGTAAACAATGGGACGGGGCGGCACATGTGAGGCTGGCTGAGGGCACATTGGACGCGTCTCGGACGAAAATCGGTAAGCGGGTTTTTAATCGGTATGCGCGGCAAAAATTTTGCGATAAAAGTAATCGTTATGCGGAAAAATCGCTATGTGATGCCATCGTTATGCGGGGGTCCACTGTATTATACTGTACTAACAGATTCATTGTTATTAAAGGAGAAATAAAAAAGACCTTGAAAACACTTTCTCAAATACTGGGCACTAGTAAGTTCACCAGATCCAAAGAAATACGCCTAATTAAACCTAATGAGCCTTTTCCCCCTCTTGCAAGCCTTGAGAGACCACAAATTAATGAAATGATTTCAACTGTTGGAACAAATCTAGTCAACAAAATCCTGATATCCCCTGCTCAAGTTAGCTGTACCTTTCCCTAACTACTTCAGTTGTGGTTACCTTTATAATTATGTTGCTGCAAAATGAAGCTGGAAACAAAGCACATACCCCACTAATATCCAAGAAAGCTTTTCATGTGTTGTTGCAGCTTTGTTCAGTAAATAAGTTAAAGCCAAAACTTCCCCAGCATACCTAACTAGGAAGAGTTGTACCACTCTGCAGAAATAGTGACCCAACAGTAAGTTTATTCAGGTATACACAAATACAGTTATATAGATTATCATACATAATTACAGACCAGGAGGGCCCCGCTTATATGGTAGGCTAGGTTCCAGGCTACTGCTGTAAAGTGAAAATTGCCAGAGAGTTGATAGTGTAAACATGCCTGATAACATGTTTACACTATCATATGATAAATTAGACACATGTGCAACTCTTGGGTATCTTTATTGAGGAAACGTTTCGCCACACAGTGGTTTCATCAGTCCATACGTAGGAGAAACTTGAAGAACAGGAGAAGAATGAGGTAATCAGTCCCTCAACCTTGAGTCGATGTGTTCAGTCCATCAATCTTGAATAGAATACGGCATATCAGCGGAGAAGCAGCTTATAAACCGTATGGCAGGAGAGGTGCAGCAGTCATAGGTCATGTCACATTTGTTCAATGTGGAAGTAGGTCGTGCCCAAGAATTAGGCAAGCGAAGAATTCCTAAGTATTAAGATCCCAAGAAGTTGCAGTGCCTGACAGATTTGTAGATGAATGGTTCAGAGAACCGACATGTTGATAAATTAGACACATGTGCAACTCTTGGGTATCTTTATTGAGGAAACGTTTCGCCACACAGTGGCTTCATCAGTCCATACGTAGGAGAAACTTGAAGAACAGGAGAAGAATGAGGTAATCAGTCCCTCAACCTTGAGTCGATGTATTCAGTCCATCAATCTTGAATAGATTGATGGACTGAACACATCGACTCAAGGTTGAGGGACTGATTACCTCATTCTTCTCCTATTCTTCAAGTTTCTCCTACGTATGGACTGATGAAACCACTGTGTGGCGAAACGTTTCCTCAATAAAGATACCCAAGAGTTGCACATGTGTCTAATTTATCAACATGTCGGTTCTCTGAACCATTCATCTACAAACACTATCATATATTAAGTTATTAATAGAATTAGGCATAAAAAACAATAAAGTAAAAAGCATATTCAATACACTCATTACTTACCTTAAAATATTTGTAATCTTAGTGTAGGTGGAGAGGTGACTAGTATTTATTGTAGTAAGTTAGGAGGTGTGGTAGCTGAGCAGGCTACCACACCTCACAATTATGTTTATTTATTTTATTATGATTGTATATACTATTTTGTTTATATGATATGCAGCATGTTTCTTATATAATTTTGAAAAAATGTCGTAGATGGATTGATGAAAATGTCTGACACTGTAATGTACAATATTTAAAGTGCCCCCAGAATAATTATGTATTTGTATTATTATTGCATCAACACTAGTGAGACATTCTTAGTGGTTTTAATGTACCTGCACACCGGCATAGTGTGTAAGTTTATTTAGGTACAAGTACATACAAGTACAATTGTCAGAGTATATGTATACAAAATATGCAATAACTTTAAAACATGTAAAGTAAAAAGACACAAGTGCAACTAATGTGACATTTTATGGTGGCAATGTTTCACTCTCCAGGAGCTTTATCAAGCCGTTTCCAGACATAATAGAGAGATGTGGAGCTCATGGAGAATGTGAACAAACAAATGGCATTCAGACACTGTAATATGAATCAGGAGCCGTGTAAATGAATTTTTGGGTATACATAATTTGAAATGTCCTTATTAGCGAATTGCCATAAACCGGGGCCTTCCTGTATATGTACAGTGGACCCCCGGTTTACGATATTATTTCATTCTCTTCTAAAAAAAGTATGTTCAGGTGCCAGTACTGACCGAATTTGTTCCCATAAGGAATATTGTGAATTAGATTAGTCCATTTCAGACCCCCAAACATGCACATACAAGTGCACTTACATAAATACACTTACATAATTGGTTGCATTGGGAGCTGATCGTAAACCGGGGGTCCACTGTATAAGTAAATTTATGCCTTCATAATTGAACAGTATCCTTAAGCCATGTCAGTTTGGCTTCTTGAAAATAGTGAATAGCCAGTGGGCCTCTTTATTACTTATTAAAAGCTTTTGGTACAGTAGATGACAATATTCTGCTGCTCAAATTAGAACATTATGGAATAAGAGGATATGCTCTCTCACACATTGATTGTTACTCAAAGGACACATCAACATATGACCATTAATGACTATTTTTCAGCAACCCTGTTAGTCATTATAGGAGTTCCTGGGCTCTGTGATATTCCTTATCTACATGAATGACCTTCCTCATGCTTCACAGGAACTTAAACTGATTCTAATTGCAGATGACACAACTTTTGTCACTTCAAATGCTGATCCGACTGCACTCAGCAACCCTGTAAACACCGAACTTGCAGAAATGTCCACTTGGATCACAACTAACAAACCACTCTAAATATTGAGAAAATCTATATAATGTTTGGGAAAAACTCTTAAAATGTTCATCTGAACACAAAGATTAACAATGCACCAGTTTTGGAATACATTTGGACAGTCATCTAAAATTCATAACACATCCAGAACATTTTTAAAAGGAAATTCCAAAACAGTGGGTATTCTCGCAGAAATACCCTATTATGTTCCTCAAGCATCCCTGCTCACTGTGTACTACTCTGTAATCTATCCATACTTCACCTATGGTTGTACATATGGTATCTGAGCATGGGGATCAGCAACAGCTAATTACCTTTAATCAGTTGTTACTCAGTAAAAAATCAGCTCTCAGAATTATCGCTCAAAATACATAGTCACACTTTCTGCTGTGCATTTTGTATCTACAAGGCATTTATGACTACACTACATACAGTATTTACTGTTGTCTGTTCATTAAATATGATTTGAAGTAGGTGTATGTTAGCCATTAGAGTCCATAGTGATTATACATAGCAGAAATTCAGTCTTCTTTGAGGAAGGAAGAGTTGGCTAATTGCAAGAGGGAGTGAAATTCATCCATTTACTCGTGATAGCTTCCAACATGGCCAGGTAACACTGCACCTTGTCCTCCTCTGATATGCAGTAATGCACCACGTATGTGATCACATCCTACGTGTATCACCACATCTGGCTGATTTAAAAACACCAGAATTAATAATGGGCATCAGTGGCATTATTGAAAAGTAGTATTTTGTATTAGGATGATGATTACCATAGTAAAGCTGTATACTTACATTTTTATTTTTTTGCAGGCATGACTCTCACACATCTGCCCAAGGAGGTTAGTTTAATGGTTTTGATGTACTGTATATTATTATATGGCATTATAACCCATCGGGTTTAATATACTGTAGTCTTTCATTTATAGGAAGGGCATTCGTATATTGATAGTTTTGTTTAGTCACATGGTGATGGTGTGGGTGTGAATGTGTTTTCCCATAATACATTTTTATTATTTCTTTTAATTTAATTTAACCTGGTGTAAAAGAAGTTCATATTTTGAACCTTATTAGACAGAAATATTTGATAATTGAAAATCTATCTTTGGAATATGCAACATTGGATTTGCATTGCTGCTGTTCTCCATCTTGCTGAGTAAAATAATATGCCACTGCCAGACATAAGATGAAAACTATTAATTTAAATTGTATTAGCCCAATTTTTTCCAAGTCATGTAAGTAGGATTGAGCAGCCTAATACCTGGAGTATACCTGGAGAGGGATTTCAGGGGTCAGTGCACCCATGGCCCAGTCTGTGACCAGGCCTTGTGGTGGATCACGGCCTGATCAACCAGGCTGTTACTGCTGGTCACATGTAAACCAACGTACGAACCACAGCCCAACTGATCAGGTACTAACTTTAGGTGCCTGTCCAGTGCCTTCTTAAAAACAGCCAGGGGTCTATTGGTAATCCCCCTTATATATGCTGAGAGGCAGTTGAACAGTCTTGGGCACCTGATACTTACTTTGTTGTCTCTTAATGTACTCGTTGCACCCCTGCTTTTCATTTGGGGGATGTTGCATCTGCTGAGTCTTGCTTTTGTATTGAGTGATTTTTGTGTGCAGATTTGGGACTAGTCCCTCAAGGATTTTTTAAGTGTACATATATTATCATGTATCGTTCTTACGAGCATTCCAGGGAATACAAATCAAGGGACGTCAGCCATTCCCAGTAATTTAGGTGTTTTATCTTATTTCTGTGTGCCTTGAAAGTTTTCTGTGTATTCCCTAGGTCTTCAGTTTTGCGTGGCCTGAATGAGGCAATTAATGTACAGCAATATTCCAGCCTAGAGAAAACAAGCAATTTGAAGAGAATCATCATGGACTTGGCATCCCTAGTTTTGAAGGTTCGGTTTATCCAACCTATCATTTTCCTAGCAGATGTTGTAGATATATTGTTGTGGTCTCTGAAAGTGAAGATACTCTGACATTATCACCCCCAGGTCCTTCACATTAGTTTTTCGCTCTTTATAAGAAACCCATTCCGATGCTAAAATTTCCCCCACAATCTTTTTTGTCATTGAGAAGTCCCATTGCTGGCAGTGGGACTTCTGACCCCCCATCCACAGATTTCTGCCAGAAACATTGCAGGAATACACTTCGATATTTAACCCGTAAATGGTCCAAGCAGATCTACGTTCACATGCGTAGTGGTCCAAAAGTAGATATAGGTTTTTTATGTACATATTTTCAAATATAACAAAAAAAAGTAGATCAAAGGTTTTTTTACACGTTTTCAAATGTAGAAAAAAATAAAAGATCTACTTTTTTTACATACTTTCAAATGTTGAAAAAACGTATATAGTATATGTTTGGACCGTTTACGGGTTAACCAGGTTATTATCGGATTCTCAAATTTGGAGTTGTTCAGATTTCTAGAGCATCATTACGCAGGTTAAGATACAAGGGTTAGGAAAAGAATTTCCTGGGCTTGCTCTTCAGTTACTGAAATCACAGCTACTGTGAAATTACAGCTTAGAGTTGTTTACATGTCCAAAGAATTTAAAGCAAGACTGTATAACAAATTTTGAGTTTTGTAATGCTAAATGACTTGGAAAAGGCTCATAGTGAACTAGCTAGCAAGGCTCCATCAATGACTGCATCTGTAGAATGTGGCTTCTCTGCTTTGAAACAAAATTTATTCATGCTCCATAGGTTCTCCATATATCGGTTGAAAAGTAACTACATGTACTCCTCACTTAACGACCTGCCTGTTTAACAACGACTGGGACTAACAACCAGCTCTCCGACCAGTGTACTGTATGTGTATTTTACTTTATTGTTTTTTAATGCCTAGTTCTATATTTTTTTTTTTTTTTTTTTTTTTCCAACAAGTCGGTCGTCTCCCACCGAGGCAGGGTGACCCAAAAAAGAAAGAAAATCCCCAAAAAGAAAACACTTCCATCACCATTCAACACTTTCACCACACCCACACACCATCACTGCCTTTGCAGAGGTGCTCAGAATACAACAGCTTAGAAGCACACACGTATAAAGATACACAACATATCCCTCCAAACTGCCAATATCCCAAACCCCTCCTTTAAAGTGCAGGCATTGTACTTCCCATTTCCAGGACTCAAGTCCGACTATATGAAAATAACCGGTTTCCCTGAATCCCTTCACTAAATATTACCCTGCTCACACTCCAACAGATCGTCAGGTCCAAAGTATCATTCGTCTCCATTCACTCCTATCTAACACGCTCATGTACGCTTGCTGGAAGTCCAAGCCCCTCGCCCACAAAACCTCCTTTACCCCCTCTTTCCAACCCTTTCGAGGACGACCCCTACCCCTCTTTCCTTCCCCTATAGATTTATATGCTTTCCATGTCATTCTACTTTGATCCATTCTCTCTAAATGACCAACCTGCTACCAGTACAGTATGCTTGAAATATCAGTAGGGGCCGGCTCCTCACTTAGCGACCAATTTTCTTACCGACCTACTCTTAGGAACAGAACTCGGTCATTAAGTGAGGAGTACCTGTAAATAGTATTGATATAGGTTTTGTTATGACCCACTGGCAGTTTATGGAGCTTGGTGCATTTTACATTTCAGATATAACCCACATATAAAGAAGAAATTTTAGATGTTGTCTAAGGTTTCCTCTACAAGTGTGGGTTATTTGTGAATTTTTCCTTATTCTTATCTTTCCTCTCTGTTTTTACATGTAATGCTGGGGTTGTTTTTTTATAATCATGGTATTTAATTTTTTAGTCGCTTCAGGATTTTTTAATGTATGTACAGTTTAGCATTACAGCATAACTTTTGTAGTAAATTTGGAAAGTACTGTAATGATTTTACTTTTGGGGGGATTTTTAATAGTGTTTAACTGTAATTTAGAGATATTTCATATGTTATCTTAGTTTTTTTTTTTTTCAACAAGTCGGCCGTCTCCCACAATTTTGGTGAATATTTATGAAAATGTTTGTATTTAATTGGTTACCTTACAAACAACAAACAAATTTTATTTTCCAGAGCATTTTGGGCAGTTTTTAATACTTATGTATATGTTTTACAGCATGAGGGAATCCAAGCACAAGTGGCACCATGAGGGCTGCTGTAATAATATTGTGGCCCTAGCCTAGGATGACCCATGATTTCCAGTTATGTAAGTGTGCAGTCTTTATTTTGCTACAGTAGTATTGTATATTACTTAATTTTTTATATGCATACTGTATAGGTTTCCCACTTTTAATATACATTGTGTTAAGTCATGTATTTTATTTTGTTTTCACTACAATATTTGCATAAAAAGTGCTTTGCTCATTTTTGCTTAAGACATTGCATGGTTGTTATATTTGTACTATTGCCATTGATTACTTGTGGGTAAGTGCATGCTTGTTTTGATGGCTTATGGCTTTATTCATAGACCTAGATCATAACCAAAATACTACAAAAAAAAAATGACTACATACTAAGGGATTTTAAGGGAAACTTGTAATGTGTATTTGTTTATAGTGGAGTTCCTGTACTGTATCATTGTTTAGCCTATGGCATGATGGCATTGTACTCCTGAAGAATAGTCTTTTTTTTTTTAAATTGATGCATTGAGTAGCCTAGGTGAATGTGAAAATGTGAAAATAGAACAAGTTGAATAATCTTAAAAAAAAAAAAATAAAGGTAAAATTTTAATTATTTATGGTCATCATCTTGTATAAATTATATTCACTAAACAAATGGCTTTGGCAGCTTACAGTAAAGTGTGCATGGTACTATAGAGTACCCTGAGAGATAGATCTTTGCTATAAAAGATGAATGTTAATCTCAAAGAAAGCCTGCACCTCCCAAGCTTCTACAGGAGAACTCTTTGATAAATGGATGCTGAAAACATAAATATCACCCTACTGGAAACTTCCTAAATCATAGATTATTAAGATACAGTAAACCTTCTTATGTAATGCAGCTCTATGTAACAGATTTCAGAAATGCAGAATAAAATTCCTGGGTCAGTTGACTCAGAAACAAGTATAGTCCTTTGGTTACAGAATTGCCCGAAACTAAGTGATTTGTGATCGCTCTCCCAAAGCTCATCATTTACCTCGAGATTATTAATTAGTGATTCTTTGTTGGCAACAACCATTCTAGCAGATTGTTTCCTCTAGTTGGTTCTGTCACAAACTATTTTATAAAGCAATCCTGAATCGTATTGACATTGTCACAGCAAATTAATCTCTTCTGTATCTACCAAAGTTGCCATTACAGACCTCTTGCTCCCCTATTAGTATGTTGTATTGAGAGTTTACTGTATTGTACTCATATTAGCTATGTCCTTCACTCCCCTTCAAATACTGCTTTGTAAACTCTTAAGCTGTTGTAAAGGACTAACAGCAGAATAATTTTTCTTCAGCTATGTCCCAAATATAACAGACTTAGCATTACTGCCAGCACTTGCTTCAAATGATTTTTCATTGATTTGCCACTCTGTCAACTTTTCTTTGTAGGTGTGGCCTCTTGCACTAATTGATGGGATTAGGAAGCCTTCATTTTAAATTTTTCATATCTTTTTATAATCTTGAATGTGATTGTCTTCTTGTTTCTTCCTATCAGCCGGCCAGAGATCACATATTCAATGATATCAGCCTTTTCTTTTAAACTTATTTTATATTTGGCTCTTAAGAGCTATTTTGTAGCTTGTCTCTGAACTTTTTTTTTAGCGTGTTAACATAGTTTTAGGTACAGACACCGTACTACATGGGCACTTTCAAATTTTGGTGTAACGTACAATGTAAACTGCATTTTCAGCATTTTCTCATCCATATATCTATTTGTTATTTTATAGTTGGCCAGTGTTGGATAGGATTTGCTTACCACTGCATTTTGCTAATGTGAATCTTCCTTGGCAAAATTTTGTCGAGGGTGACTGCTAGGTCCCTGTCTTACAAGTCTTTTTTTTTTTTTTTTTTTTTTTTTTTTTTTTTTTTTTTTTGACAAACCAGCAATCACCCACCGAGGTAGGATGACCCATTAAAGAAGAAACACATTCACTATCATTCACTCCATCACTGTCTTGCCAGAGGGATGCTGATACTACAGTTCATAATAGCAGATATCCCCTACCCCTCCTTCAGAGTTCAGGCACTGTGCCTGCACTCAGGTCCATCTAACTGGTTTCCCTGAATACCTTTATACATGTTATCTTGCTCACCAAGTCATTTATATAGATTAGAAATGTTAAGACAAGCACTGATTCTTGTGGCACCTTACTAGTGATATTCCACAAGGACATACATGTATTTCATTTTTTTATGTACATTAGCATTTACTGTGCTCAAGTAAATTATAGTACAGTAGACAACCTGAAGTTGTATGATCATAGCTCATATTTTCAGTGTTCTGTGACTAAGTTTTGTTTCCACTAGTAGTGTGCAATTTCTATTAAGATGCACTAGATTGGAATTCATTTCTATTGGTATCATACATTTTCATTAAGGAGCACCATGGCAGGCTGACTATAGATGACTCCCTCCCTCCCATTAAGCATTGGGCAACTTCTTTGTCATAGTGGTGCATGGGAGGGTGTGAGGAAGGGTGAGGGGATGTAAGCAAACAGTCTTCATGCATTCCTGCACACAGTACAAAGCCTCTACAATAGATATCTCCCAGTAAAAACTGAACAGATGACAATGAAGAGATTATATAACCCATGGTTAACCAAATGTCTCTTGGGTCCATTGATATACTGTATATCTAAGAGAAGCAATACAGACTGAGGCTACTACCTAAAGAAATATACTATTACACTCACTAAACTCCTAAAGAAATCAAAACAACTGTATTATGCTAGCAGATTCAGTCATAATAAAGGAGCTTTAAAAAAGATGTGGAAAACACTTTCTCAGGTGTTAGGCACTAGTAAGTTTACCAGATCCAAAGAAATAGCTCTAAAACATAATTAAATCTAATGAACCTCCCTTCGGAGCTTCTGAGACAGTAAACAAATTAAACACTTCTACCCAAGTTAGAGATTACCTCACTTATAACTACCCAAGCTCACTAAGTATCCCTAACCACTTCAACCAAGGTTATTTAGTAGTTATACCATTGAAAAATAAATTAGGAAACAAGGCACATATACCACCACAAATACACAAGAAAGTAGGGATGGGACAATGCCAGTTTTTTAATCTGATACCAATAATCAGTTTTAGGCCTACATTGGTACTGATAACCATAAAATTAGCTAATATCTACTGATGCCAATAATATTAAGCTGATACCAATGCTGTGGCACATCCCTACAAGAAAGCTTATATGCTGTTGCCAACTATTGCAGCATTGTTCAATAAACAATTGAAATGAAAAATTTCCATGACATAAGCTATCAAAAGTTACACCAGTCCACAAAAGTGGTGACCCAATAGAAGTCAGTAGTTACTGTCCAATTTTAAACTTGCTAGTAAAGTAAAGGTTTATTTCTTTCTAAAGGTTACAATGTGTAATTACAATTTTGTTTTTTTGAGTACAGTGGACCCTCAGTTATTGGCCAGTTCAGATTTTGGCCGCTTTTTTGGCCAAAATTCTATCCCGGTTTTTGGCCGTCATTTCGGAGATTGGCCGTATTGGATGCATAATAATAATCACTCTTGGGCACATTAAATGTCTTATTTTATGTTAATATAGGCATTTTCATTAATCCATCTACGATATTTTCTTTAAAATTGTATAAGAAACACGTTACATAGCATATAGCATATAAACATGCAATGTTTATATGCTGTTGAGCGGTGAGTACCGGCAAATCGAGGAGGAGGGAGGGAGGAGGGTGGAGGGTAAACATTACGTTTTCTCTGATTCATCGTTAGAGAAAACTGAATTTGACATCTGGTCCAGTCACCACCCTTCATAAATGTTTGTTTACAATTTTCAGCATGAATTATTCATTACTTCTCCCTTTATTTATGATGGCATCTAAAGGTAGTTGTTAGAAATGATTAAACCAGTAAACATGGTATGTTGATGTAATAATATGGCTGTGTAGTGTAGCCCATTGGGGGCTACATATGTGGACCTATATCTGCTGGCTACCTACACTGAATTCCTACAAAAAAATATTACTTGACTCTCACCCTACATTAAGACTACAAATATTTTAAGGTAAGTAATGAATGTACTGTGGCAGTATCAAAGCCCTATCTTGATACCTGAAGTCCCTATGGAGGGGGATTCCCAACTCCCTCTCCCCTCCTCGCCTTCAATACGCAAACAAGAGTCTTCAATAAAGGTATGTAATGTTCATTTATCATTAAAATTTGTGCTTTATAATTATTTCTCATCGTTTTGTGTATGTAAAACTATAGTTATTCTTCATAAAATGTATTTTTTGTTAATACTTTTGAGTGTCTTGAAACATTAATTGGATTTACATTATTTCTTATGGGAAATGTTATTTCGGTTTTCAGCCTTTTCGGATTTAGGCCGACCTTCTGGAACGGATTACGGCCGATAACCGAGGGTCCACTGTACAAAGAAAGCCACTATCATGCAGGGGCATTTCAGGCAGACTAATCCTAATACATAGAAACTACTTAAAACTTGACAGATAGCAGTGGTTAACTGTGGTACATTTTTATTTAATCAGAATACTAATTTTTTTTTTTTTTTTTTTTTTTTTTTTTTTTTTTTGAAAAAAAAAAAATAAACGTAGGACATCACATTCAAATACAATAATCTTAACCTGTGTCAGTTCTGCTCCAGGCTAGAACAAAGCACCAATAATGCACTAATAAAAATGTTCGGCTCAATCTATTTCTCTTGAAAATAATGAATTTCTGATGGGCCTCTGTATTGATCTGAAAAAGCCTTTAATACAGTAGCCCATAACACCACAACATTCTACTGTTCAAATTAGAACATTATGGAATAAGTGGACATGTTCTTTCATACATGAAACCTCACCTGAGTGACAGACACCAACATGTGACCATTAATGACTATTCTTCACCATCCTGATTAATAAACATAGATGTGCTACAAGCAGTGTGCTGAGCCCTCTTTGTGTTCCTTATATACATCAGCAAGAAACCTGATGTTTCACAGCAACTTGAACAATTCTATTTGCAGATGACACAACTGTTGTCATCTCAAATCAGATCCAGCTGCACTCAGCAACATAGCAAATTCCAAACTTACAAATATGTCTACTTGGATCACAACTAACAAACTAATCCTCAATATTGACAAGAACTTTTACATTATGTTTGGGAACAAAAGTCAAAATGGTCATCTGAACATAAATAATATACCTGCTGTCCAGGTGTATCCCTGGACAGCAAACTAAAATTCATCCTACTCATTCAGAACAATTCTTAAAAAAAAAAAAAATGAATAAAATGGTGGGCATTCTGTCAGAGATCATCTATTATGTACCCTAAACATCTCTGCTCACTTTGTACTATTCTCTGATTTATTCCTTCCTCACCTATGGTTTTTGTATATGGGGAATCAACAACAGCTAATCACCTGATGCCTGTTGTTACTCAGCAAAAATCAGCTTTACTTAGAATTTATCTCTCATTCAGATTCCACGGAATACCCCTCTTCCCTGTTCAGAAGCTTAAAATTTCTTAACACAGCTTAAACTCTTTCTGGAGAACAGCAGCAGAACACACAAACACAATACAAGGAACAGGTACCAATTAGATATACCACAAGTATAACTTAACCTGTTTAGAAACTCCTTGAAAATAAAAGGCTCAAGAATATGGAATGTGTTGCTTGAAAATGCCAAAAGTTGCCAGTCTGCCAGCAGCTTTAATTATCTTGTTTAAAAAGCACCAATTAAATCTTACATATATGTTACATATATTATTTAATTCATTGTAGCTACTCATGTCTTTTTGTCATCTACTCCAGAAGAAGTACATAAATTTGATGCATATCCATATAAATTTGTAATTGTCTAACTCATCATTTGTAGTCTGTCTCGTCATGTTTATGACTGGAATGAATTACTCATGTTGTACTGATATACAATGCCTTAAATTGTATTCAAGAACTAGAATTAAATAGTGTGTTTGGTTTTACAATTAGTTTGCTCAAAATGCTTTGAATTACAAGTGACTATTGAATATGATTTGTATTAATTGTAATCTGTATTATAATTGTATCAAAATATGGCCAAATGGTATGTAAATCTACCTACTGTAATATCTTTGTATGATTATTAGAAATATTTTTCGTTATTTTATTTTTCCTGAATTTGCCTACCCATAGGTTTTATTTTATATCCTATTTATTATCCTATACAGTATAACACATTATCCACAACTTGCCTGTGATATTACATTGTGATCCATGAGCTGAGCTCTCATAACTGTGACTCATATATGATATTATAGCCTTATTAATATCTGGAACACGTCTTTCCTTTCTTATTTAAATAAGTTTTTTTTATCTGTGAATTCACCATCAATGTTCTTTTCATGGTTCACATCCCCATGAATACTCTGAGAGTACAATACAGTTTACAAGTTCAACAATAACACTAATCTTAGATGGGGCATAAAATAGAAGTGATACTAGTGAAATAGCTAAGAAATTGGTCGACTGGAATAATGTAATTGGCCTAAAATAGGAGTCAAAGTGGGCAAAATTGCTAATGCATAAATATCGCTGGCGCAGCAAAATTTGCAGAAGTTTAATTTCATCAATTTTCCATCAAATTTTGTACTTTTTGTTTTATTAGCTTCAGAAAAAAATTCTCTACCATTTCATAAGAAAAAATAACAAATTTCTTTGTTTTTTTTTAAATTCTTGGACCCTGTGGACAAGGCATAGAACTACGGGACGGACCCTCGAAGGGTTAAATCCGAAAAAATTGTCTATTACAATGGACCCCCGACTTACGATGGCCTCAACCTATGATAAAACCGACTTACGATGCTTGTCAGTGTAAAAATTTGACCCCAACCTACTTTGAAAAACTCGACTTACATCATTCGTCCCGAACGTGGCCGTCTGGTCTGTCTGGCCTGAGTGCCTCAGCTGAGCTAGTGTGACATTGTTTACAAGCCAAGCGGATGGTTGCGCACATACATTTGATAAATTTTGTATTCTAGTGTTTTTAGTGCCTGTAACTTCTAAATAAGCCACCCTGGGCTCAAAGAAAGCTTCTAGTGCCAACCCTGCGGTAAAAAGGGTGAGAAATACTATCGAAATACTATCGTACTACGGTCAGCTGCTGCTGGTGCTGCTGTAACACGGTCACCTGCTGCTGCATCACGGTCAGCTGCTGCTGGTGCTGCTGTAACACGGTCACCTGCTGCTGCATCACGGTCAGCTGCTGCTGTAGCACCATCATTTGCTGCTGTAGCAATGTCAGCTGCTGCTGCTGCTGCTGCTGTACCATGGTCAGCTGCTGCTGTATCATTGTCAGCTGCTGCTGTACCACTGTCAGCTACTGCTGTACCACTGTCAGCTGCTGCTGCTGCTGTACCATGGTCTGCCATTGCTGCTGCTGTAGCACCGTCAGCTGCTGCTGCTGCTGTACCATGGTCAGCTCCTGCTGCACCACAGTCAGCTGCTGCTGTACCACCATCAGCTGCTGCTGTAACACCATCAGCTGCTGCTGCTGCTGCTGCTGTACCATGGTCTGCCACTACTGCACCACGGTCAGCTGCTACTGTAGCACCATGGTCAGCTGCTGCTGTACCACGGTCAGCTGCTGCTGTACCACAGTTAGCTGCTGCTGTACCATGATCAGCTGCTGCTGTACCACAGTCAGCTGCTGCTGTACCACGGTCAGCTGCTGCTGTACCACGGTCAGCTGCTGCTGTACCATGGTCAGCTGCTGCTGTACCACGGTCAGCTGCTGCTGCACCATGGTCAGCTGCTGCTGCACCACAGTCAGCTGCTGCTGTACCACTGTCAGCTGCTGCTGTACCACGGTCAGCTGCTGCTGCTGCACCACGGTCAGCTGTACTACTTGAAGATGTGGAGAGACTGTTGTTGGTGTGGCTTATCGAGAATACCGAGAAACAATTAACCCCTGAGGGTTAGCCACCCAGGATAACCCAAGAAAGTCAATGTGTCATCGAGGACTGACTAACTTATTTCCATTGGGGTCCTTAATCTTGAGCCCCAGGATGCGACCAACACCAGTCAACTAACACCCAGGTGAACAGGAAAAAACACCTGGAACTAGTGCTCGTATTAGTGAATTTAAGGCCAGCAAAGGTTGGTTTGAGAGATTTAAGAATCGTAGTGGCATACACAGTGTGATAAGGCCTGTTCTGGAAGAAAATCCCAAACAGGACCTACATTACTCAGGAGGAAAAGGCACTCCCAGAACACAAAGTGTCTCATCACTCATCACCACATCTTCAATAAAGTTAAGTGTTATTTATTCTTCATTTAGTAGAGTAGTACATGCACAATATATATTGTGCATGTATCTTTCTTTTTGTGAGTAGGAAAATGTATATTTCATGTGGCAAAAAAAATTTTTTTCATACTTCTGGATGTCTTGAACGGATTAATTTGATTTCCATTATTTCTTATGGGGAAAATTAATTTGACTTACGATAATTTCGTCTTACGATGTGCTCTCTGGAATGGATTAATATCGTAAGTCGGGGATCCAGTGTATTATTATGATTGTGGAAAAAATGCTCTCGTGTTTTGGATTTAACAAAAATCAGTTTTAATGGACATACTCTTCCCCTATTTGTCCACTAAATCAAGGGTTTACTCTGCCTATATCCATGAGTGTGGAACATTGGGCCGGGGTTCCCATGGAGGCCATGAGTGGGCTGAAGCTTAAGCAGCTGTTGTGCTGTCTGACAAATTGACTGAGAAATGCTACTCTATTTCATAAAAAAAAACATTGTAAAGAATTTCTAGCTTTCTCATTTAAAAAATGTATTAATTAACACATTTTTGTTCTTTACCAATTTTTTTTTCAACAAACTGGCTGTATCCCACCTAGGCAGGGTGAGCTAAAAAAAAAAAAGTTTTTCTTTTTGAAATTTAGTAATGTTTACAAATATGTATTTTATAATTGAAGTCAAAAAATTTTAAAATCTGTCTAGAGAGAACAGAGCATTAACCCTTAAGATGCTAGTTACGTAAATTTACCCCAGCAGGGAAATTGCTGATGTAAATTTACGCCAAAATTCTAGAGCCTCCAAAATGATCTCATTTGACAAAGACAGTGACAATGGCCTGGTTAGGCTTAAATCAGAGAAAACGGATCTCACTTTGGTAGTTTAAGGGTTAATGCTATGGTTGCTTGCCCTTTTTTATCCACATTCAAATGAGCATCTGATGATAATCACTTGGGGACGAATGTTTACTTCTACCAGTTATATACAGGGTTGAAAAATACCTAATTGAGACGTAATTAGTCTATTACTTAAATTGATTGCCATTAACCCTTTCAGGGTTTTGGCCGTACTAGTACGGCTTACGCCCCAGGGTTTTTGACGTACTAGTATGCCTAAATTCTAGCGCCCTCAAATCTAGTGAGAGAAAGCTGGTAGGCCTACATATGAAAGAATGGGTCTATGTGGTCAGTGTGTGCAGTATAAAAAAAATCCTGCAGCACACAGTGCGTAATGAGAAAAAAAACTTTAACCGTGTTTTTATATTAAAACAGCAACTTTGCACTGTATTTTTGTATGGTATTTATTGTTGTATTCTAGTTTTCCTGGTCTCATTTTATAGAATGGAAGACATATTACAGAAATTGAGATGAGTTTGACTGGTTTTACAATGAAAAGTACCTTGAAATTGAGCTCAAAGTAGCAGAAATGTTCGATTTTTACCAAAGTTCAAAAGTAAACAAATCATGCCAAGCGTCCAATACAGGTCAACTAGTGAGTCTAATATTCTTTCACAAGTGTGCTGATAATATTTGTACCATTTCTACACTAATGCAGTAGTCTGCATAACAGTAAATCTTCTATTTTTTGTGAGAATAAAAATTCAAAGTGGAAAGCCAAAGAAATAAAAGAGGGGCCTGGGGATGTGACTAACGAACAGAGAACTTGTTATTTTAGTGCCAGGAATGTCTTTCTTGTTTATTCTGGACCCTGTTCGGAAATTGGCATCTTTTGAAATTTGTGTGAAATTGGCAAAATTGCTAAATTCTGACCACTTTATTGGATAGTTGAAATTGGTAAATGGATGGTTTCTTGTACTCATTCGATAGAAAAAATGGAGTTCTAGCGAAATAGTTATGATTTTTGTCGACTAGTACACTGGAATTGGCCGAAAATAGGGCTCAAAGTGGGCAAAATCGCCGCTGCGTAAGCATCATTGAGACTGCTAACCTCGCGAGAGCATAATTCCGTAAGTTTAACATCAAATGTCATACTTGTGGTGTCATTATGATCTGGAAAATATTCTCTGTCTTTTCATAAGAAATTTTTTTTTTTTTTTAAATTTGGGGACCCTGAAAACAAGTCTTGCAGAGAGCCTGGGGACCCTGAAAGGGTTAACCCCCTTTACTGTCAGAAGCCCTGAAACTTAAAAGTACTTGCAATGTCGGCATTGTTTTCTTTAATTTCTTCTGAATTGGTAGAGAATCTTTTTCTGAAGGTAATGACATCAAAAATATGAAATTTGATTGAAAATTTATGGAATTACTCAGACATACAGTTGGCAGTTTGTACATTGGCAATTTGTATTCCTTCTATCAAATAGTACCAAGAAACGGCCAACAAAGCCACAAAAGTCATCCTGCAAAACACCTCAAAGTCACTATACATTAAATTAAACATAAGGTCAGAGCTTTGCTTTTCCCCACTGGTTTTCCAGCACTGTATGACTCTTGTGGATTTAGCACTTAGTTTTGATTATAATAATATTAATTTGCTTGCCCCATCGATGATGCAGTTTTTTTTTTTTTTTACACTGTGCACACTGCACAGACTCATTTTCTCATATCTAGGCCAAAATTTACTGCTCATAGCTTACCTGAGTGGGCTTAACTCATAACATAGAACAATCTGAAGGACCCTGGCCTTGATGATGTAGTTCAGCAAGATGACTGCTGAAAGGGTTAAACCAGAGCTGGCAAATGAATATTTTTGCTAATTGTATTATGGAGATGGTATTAGAATATAAAAAACAATTTAATGATTTTTCACTTCTGATAACTAGTATTATGGATTTAAGTGCTAAATTTATTCTGACACAAGTTTGTGTTCTCTGTTACTAATTTATTTTGTATGGGTAAAATGCTAAAACCTAGGTAGTAGGTTGGTAGACAGCAACCACCCTGGGAGGTACTACTATCCTGCCAAGTGAGTGTAAAATGGAAATCTGTAATTGTTTTACATGATAGGATTACTGGTGTCTTTTTCCTGTCTCACAAACATGCAAGATTTCAGGTATGTCTTGGTACTTCTACTTATACTTAGGTCATACTACACATGCATGTACAAGCATATATATACACACACCCCTCTGGGTTTTCTCCTATTTTCTTGCTAGTTCTTGTTTTTGTTTATTTCCTCTTATCTCCATGGGGAAGTGGAAAACAATTCTTCCTCTGTAAGCCATGTGTGTTGTAAGAGGCGACTAAAATGCTGGGAGCAAGGGGCTAGTAACCCCTTCTCTCGTATACATTACTAAAGTTAAAAAGAGAAACTTTTGTTTTTCTTTTTGAGCCTTGGTGTGACATGGCCAGTTTATTGAAAGGAGAAAAAATAAAAATACGAGTTTCTGTATATTAAAAGTATGGCACTCCTCACACAACTATGATGACACCAGAAAATTTTTTAGGAAAATTAAGGTTGGTACCATTCTTTATTAATGACCTTGCTGCCTTTATGAATACAAAATAAAGAGTACAAGGCATGATTGTTTTAGTACAACAGTGGAGGTTTGTTGTATGCGTGAATAGTATTTAGCTTTTATATGGAATACTGCATGTAGACTCTTGTTGGTTTATCTTGATGGCTCACGAAATCGTAATGACATGATTGCAAACAAACCATACCACGGGCAGGGATAGAACCCGCGATCAGTCATAAAACTCCAGACCAAAGTGCTAGCCAGTGGCTAGCGCGTCAGTCTGGCGTTTTATGACTGATCGCGGATTCTATCCCCACCCATGGTATGGTTTGGTTTATCTTGATTATTGGCCTCATCAGACTCTCCAGTACTAGTTACAGTACAAAAAAAGACATTCACTGAGAGGTAGGAAAAAAATAATTTTGTTGAAATAAGATAATCGTCCCATATAAGTTTATACAGAGGAACCCCAGATTTCGCACGCACAGGATATTGGACTTTTCGGATTTCAGACACTTTTGTGCGAAATTTTGTTTTGAATTTCAGACCTTGTCCAGGGAATCACATGTATCAGACGCATCCACCTGCTGGGACGCCGCTTCAGTCTAGCTCTGTCACTGGTTGAGTGAGCACTCATCCGAAACATTTCGCAGTTTTTGTGCTTGTTTATTAGTTGTGACTGCGAAATAAGCCACCATGGACCCAAAGAAAGTTCCTTGTGCCAGCCCTTTGGTAAAGGGCTGAGAGAGAGAGGGCAGAATGTGCTTTCTTCAGTGATTCTGCGATATGTACGATACTAAAGCAGCTATAGCACCAGCCAGCGATATAAAGTGTAGCATTAACAGTGTAGCAAGTAAGTTAAGCGATTAAGCGATAGAAAAAGGGTGACGCGAAATTAAACCTTCCAATGTTGTTGGAGGTATATAGGGCCACTAACAACATATGCTACCCTGCGTATTTTCCACCACCCTAAACCTCTGCCAGCATCTCAATAACCACTTTATTTCCTTATATTCTCCACAATAACCACTTTATTTCTTTACATTCTCTATTATGTTTTTATACAATATGTCTTATTTATAAATTACGTACATTGTTTCAGTGTGACTAGTGGTGTTTCAGTGTGACTAGTAGTGTGTTTAGTGGTGGTGGCCGCTGCCGCCGCCACCGCCACCACCACCGCCACCACCACTATACAGCTTATGCTGTCAGTGGCCCTGATAAACCCAACAACAACAACACCACCACCACTAGTCACATACGTAATGACATATTTTATTCATTCTAGAGTATACAGTGGACCCCCAGTTTTTGTAATTAATCTATTCCAGAGAGAGAGTGACTAAACCTGAACCCGATGATTTCCGAATTAATTTTCCCCATAAGAAATAATGTAAATCCAATTAATCCATTTCAGACACCCGAAAGTATTAACAAAAATTATTTTTTTATAGATTAAATATAGATTTACATACAGAAAAGAATGAGAAATCGAGTATAAAACAACAATTTCACACTTACCTTTATTGGAGACTCTTGTTGGTGTGTGGAAGATGGGAGGAGGGGAGAGGGTTAGGGTGATGTTCCTCCACAAATGTTTGCACCTCACTCCACTTTGCACAAATGTCCTTAATCTTTGAAGAAGGAAGAAGTCACCTTCTTCCCTTTCTCTTTCTCCTCTGAAGCAATTTCCTCAGCTGGTGTACATAAGAACATAAGAAAGCAGGAATACTGCAGCAGGCTTGTTGGCCCATGCTAGGCAGGTCCTTCACACACTCTCCCATTAACAGAATCGTATTTGCCCAACCCAATTTTCAATGCTTCCCAAGCAATGAGCTTTGATAATTCTATTCACTCATGGGCAAGTCCCACTCCAATCAAATCGTGTGTGTAGGGAAGTACCCTGTCTGGTGTGTGGGGAAGTGCCCTGGCTGGTGTGTGTGGGGAAGTACCCTGGCTGGTGTACATAAGAAAGCAGGAACACTGCAGCAAACCTGTTGGCCCATACTTGGCAGGTCCTTCACTATTCACTCATGCGCAAGTCCCACTCCAATGAAATAATGTGTGTGGGGAAGTACCCTGGCTGGTGTGTGGGGAAGTACCCTGGCTGGTGTGTGTGGGGAAGTACCCTGGCTGGTTTGTGTGTGTGGGGAAGTACCCTGGCTGGTGTGTTCTTTCTTGAATTCTATCATGTTTAACACCTTCTTTTCCAAAAGTCTGGCACTAGGAGCTTTTTTTTAGCCCATGGTGGTTTATTTAGCAGTTGCAAGCACTAAAAAGAACTGAATAATACAAAATGTATTGTATGAACGTTTGGGATCGTCCTCACTGGCTGATAAACAGTGGCACACTGGTTGTAAATGGTGTGTCGGAGCGTGGACACATCGGGATGAATGACTATTACGAAGTTCAATGATGATCACAGAGCCAATATTTTGATGAATATTACGAAATCCGACGACTACGTAATCCGGGGGTCCACTGTATATCATGTTACTATGTTATTAATATTGTTTGTTATGTCATATTAAATGAATTGTGATAGATAAATAAGCCATAGAGTTGATATTAGCATCATATTTAAGTATTTTATCCTGTCTCTAAACATAAACCCTCTTCCCTCCATACGCCAACAAGAGTCTTCAATAAAGGTAAAAGTGATGTTAAATGTTCATTTATCCATTTCATTAGTCCTTTATATTCATTTCTCATTGTTTTCTGCATTTAAAACTATAGTTATTCTTTAAAAAAATTATTTTTTGTTAATATTTTTGGGTGTCTGAAATGGATTAATTGTACAGTGGACCCCCGCTTAACGATCACCTCCCAATGCGACCAGTTATGTAAGTGTGTTTGTACGTGTATGTTTGGGGGTCTGAAATGGACTAATCTACTACCTCCCAATGCGACCAGTTATGTAAGTGTGTTTGTACGTGTATGTTTGGGGGTCTGAAATGGACTAATCTACTTCACAATATTCCTTATGGGAACAAATTCGGTCAGTATTGGCACCTGAACATACTTCTGGAATGAAAAAATATCGTTAACCGGGGGTCCACTGTATTTACATTATTTCTTATGGGAAATATTACTTTGGTTTTCACACTTTTTGGATTTAGAACGACTTTCTGGAATGGATTAAGTATGAAATCCAGGGTTCCACTGTACTAATAAACCAAACTGTAAAAGAATGAGACTTAATTTCTGCAGAAGAAATTTATATACAGTGGAACCTCAGTTTTTGAATTTAATTCGTTCTGGATGTCAATTCGACAACCAAAATCAGTAATAACCAAAGCAGTTTTTCTCATAATGAATAATGTAAATAGAAATAATCCGTTCCAGACCCCAAATGACAATATAATAATAAATACTACATAAAGCAATCTATAAAATTATACTGCACAGGAAAACTGTAAAAATGATTACTAAATGAAAATTTTACTGAAATATTGTACAGTAAATGAAAATTTAATTGCCCCTTAACTGTCAGAGGAGAGCTAATGTTGTTTCTCTTCATTGTCTCTCTTCACTACTAACATCTTGTTCTGGCTCACTGGTTCTTTGTCTCACTAAAAACCTGTTCAGTGAGGTTTGATTCAGGCTCTGTTTTAGCACTTGTTTAAATTGAGACATCACACTGTCATTGTACATGTTAGAGAGATGGGTGGCCACTACTTTGTCTGGATGGTATTTTTCAGCAAACTCCTGCACTTCATGCCATTTAGCACTCATTTCCTTGACAAGTGCAATGGGCACATCATCCCTTCCATCCTCTTCCTCTGATGACAGCTCCTCTGCTGCAATCTATTGCTTCTCCTTCTGAAGGTCTAGAGGCTCTTCTGTGGTGAGTTCAGTTCTATGCTCCTCCACCAACTCCTCCATATCATCTTCAGTCACCTTTAGGCCCAAGGTCTTCCCCAGGGACACTATCCTCTACCAGCTCAGGCTCATCTTCAAAGCTTTCAAAATCCCTGACTGTCACAAAGTCAGGTCACAATTTCTTCCATGCTGATTGCATAGTCCTGGAAGATACATTCCCCCAGGCTTTGTCTATAAGCCTTAAGCAAGTGAAGACATTGAAATGGCCCTTCAAGAACTCCTGAGGGTTAAATTTGTTTCTGAAGTGATTTCAAAACACCTTTCAAAAAGTTCTTTGATGTAGAGTTGTCCGTCGACAACCAAGAGAACGTACAAAAACCAGAACATTTTTTTTTCTCAAACACCTCGTTCAAAAACTGATTTATTCAACATGTAATGCAATCAACAATTGACGTTCGAAATGTAAAAAACAGAGAAAAGAAGAAAGGATGACTATTGGTAGAGTGTAATGGAAAATTGCTATCTTTGAAGGGTAATGGGGAATTTTAATTTTTAGCAGTAAGTTTGAGTGTAAATTTGTCTAAATAAGGTAACCTTGAAATTACTCAGAAAAGTAATTATCTTCATGAGTGGTGCTTATGTAAGTAGTCAAAATTAATCAATATATCTAATAAATGGAAAAATAATAACAGTAGAACTATTAAATATCATAATAAAATAATAGGATACCTGTGTGACATTGCCATGACTGATTTCAAGGTTTTTTTTTTTTCCCCTTGCTGTCTGGGCCCACAAATGTGGATACAGCAGTTCTCCTGTTTTGCTAAAAATGCTCCTACTTTTCACTGGGTTTATTTTGCTTTTCTTCTATATTTCTTAAATCAGTATGTTGTTTTGGGAGTGTGCAGATTTGGGATCAGGCCCTAAACTCCTCCAGGATTTGAATATAGTATATGCAGTATTGTAAAATGGCCAAGCCTAAAAACAGTTATACTAAATATCACAAGGCAAAAAAGTTCTGCAATGTTTCAACGTCTTTTTTCTTGAATTATGAAGCGAGTGTTACACGTGCAAAGATGTTTTTCGTATGAAGATGTATTATTGGGATTTCTGGTTATTCATCAAATAAACTTGCTCACTCATGCTAAAGCTGCTTGTGATATCAGGTTATAATATTATGTCATTATTTATTTTACTATAGATTATCTCATGAACCAAATGATCTTCAGTTGTATGGTCAGATTTCAAGGTGCTATTTCCAAGGTTTGGGTCTCTTATCAAGATATACTTTATATTTTCATTTATTAGCTAAAAACTATGAAATATGAGGATAATCCATGGTATGTTTGTGTATCATTATACTGATTGTAACTACTCACAATAAAATGTGTCCCGTTTAAAAAAAAAATCTTGCTAAAAACTTCACAGTTGAAATGTATGTATTGTACCTAATCCAGTTTAGTGCTTTTGTTGGTATCTACATTTTCTAGTCATTCTTTTATCAGTTGCAAGATCCTGTAATTTTATATCAGTATAAAACTTTATGTATTTACACACAAAAATGAGCAATTATTCACACACAAAATATGATATAGTACAAGATATTCTGGGTCATTGACAAGGTATATAAGGATAGAATCTTGATAAGGGGAAGAGCTAGAACTTGAATACAAGAATAGACACTGCACAAACAACTGTAAGAATATATCAGTTGAGCAAATGGATTAGTGAATGTATAATGGAATTTAACCCTTTGACTGTCGCAACCCCCAATCCTGAGGTGTCTCCTGGTGTCGCAAAATTTTAAAAAAAAAATTATTTTTTCTTATGAAATGATAAAGAATCTTTTCCCGATTGTAATGACACCAAAAAAAACAAAATTTGATGGAAAACTGACGGAATTATGCTCTCGCAAAGTTAGCGACCTCGGCGCTAACTTTACAAATCGGCGATTTCGCCCACTTTGAGCCCTATTTTCGGCTAATTCCATTGTTCCAGTCGCCCAAACTCATAGCTATTTCTTTAGAACTCCATTTTTTCTATCAATTGAGTACAAGAAACTGCCCATTTACTGATTTCAACTAACTAATAATGTGGTCAGAAATTTGCAATTTGGCCAATTTCATGAAAACTAAAAAATATGACAATTTCAAAATAAGGTCCAGAATGAACAATGCAGACATTCCTGGCTCTAAAATAACATTTTCTTTGCTCATCAGTCATGTCTCCAGGCCCCTCTGATATTACTCTTGCTTTCTATTTTGAATTTTTATTCAAACAAAAAATAGAAGACTTACTATTATGCAGACTACTGCAATACTGTAATAATTGTATAAATAACATCAACCCATTCATGACTGCATATTAGAATGGCTAGTTGGACATTTATTGGACAATGGCATCATTTGTTTACTTTTGAACATTGGCAAAAATCAAACATTTCCCCTACTTTGAGCTCCATTTCTAGGTTCTTTTTATAGTAAAATCAATCAAAATCACCTCTATTACTATAATATATTTTCCATTCTATCAAATGAGACCAAGAAAACGAGAATATAACCATAAATACTATACGAAAATAGACCACAAAGTCAGCATTTTAATTAAAAAAAACAGTCGGAGTTTTTTTTTTCTCATCATGCACTGCGTGCTCCAGGATTTTTTTTATATGGTGCACACTGACCACACAGACCCATTCTCTCACATGTGGGCCTACCAGCTTTCTCCTGCTTGATTTGAAGCCGCTAGAATTTATGAGTATATATACGTCAAACACAGTACCTCGTAAGATGTATATATACGGCCGCGACAGTCAAAGGGTTAACCTGTGAGATAAGTGCCACACTGGAAATGGATGAAGGTGAAAACAGATCCCATTAATATTGTAGATTGTTTATAGATTGCATGAAAGTGTGTAAAACAGTAGATTGAAGGTACTGGAAATACCCTTGTTGATAAATGAGAAAAGGAAGAGATATTGCATACAAGTTCATAGAAGTAGACAATAAAAATGCTACTAATAACTAAAGAAAAAAAGTATAAGTGTTGAAGACAGAACACTGCAGGCATAACTCTGCTCCTGTAATACAAAGAGGTAATCATAATTAACTAATCTGAGGTAGTGATCAACTAAGAATTAGTTACCCAAAGGCATTTGTGAGTGACAGAGATCCAGATCAATGATTACCTATGAATGTGTGTGTAGTGATCCCTACAAATTCATGGGTGTTATGTTCCTAGATGTCCTGCAGAACTCGAGACTAATACAAAATTAAGAATGCAAAAAAAAAAAAATGTTTTAGATTCAGATTCATTTTGTTTCAGAGACCATACATCTGTAATGTATCACTCTAATTTGGTTAATATTGACATTCGTAAGAAATAATGATCAGAATTAAAGAGAGAATTTGACATAGAAAGGCCACTGAGTCAAAATAACATTGGATAATTAAATCTGTTTATTTGTTGCCCTTCATTTAAAGTACTAAATACTTAAAATCCACAAATAAGGAGGCCCATGAATTTGTAAGGACAACTATCTAAGTTAAATTCTTCTTTTGTTACACATTTGTATTCTACACACATATCTTTATACTTACTGTAAATACTTTTAATTATACAATTACTGTGAGATACAAATATGGAATCACATTAAGTTAATTATGGTGCATATGTACTGTTTGAGCAAAAAAGGGACTTATATATAATAAGGTGCCTCTGGGCTGAAGTGCTTTGGATAATCAAGAGTCAACTGTGCATATGTGTAATTAACAATTTGTAATTACCTGTGTGTGTGTGTATTTACATATACAGTACACAAAATGCAAATCACTTAGGCATGGTTGTTGTAAGAATTTGAATATCCAGTGTGTGGCATTGGAAGGACTAAATTTCAGATCCCGAAATCTGAATAACACATTCTTCTGATCATATCAAAAGCAGGTTCATTATGAATAATAACATTAATAATGTCTGTATTTTTAAAATGTACATTGAGACTGTAATGAGTAGATTTGTAGGCAATGTACAGATTTGAAAAAAAAATAGTCCTAGCTGCACTGCAGTTTGGACTGACCTAAACTAGGACAATACTATGAATGTATTACATAGTTGGAGTCTTAATCCTACACTTAATTATAGGAAAATAAATTTTTGTGTTGTATGGTGTTTTCTGGAGACATTATTGGACTCTCTTTGTCAAGCTTGCTCTACTTCTGCAGCTGGACTGTGGTAGTGTGCTGTATTAAAATTCTTGGATCTTGAATTTGGTCACCACAGTACTCCTTGATTTTCAGTGTTACATTCACACTTTTGTGAGTTTTAGTTTGCATGTAGAGGAGTGGAGACTATGGACTATGGATATCAGATTGGAGGGAGAGAGTATGGAGGAGGTGAATGTATTCAGATATTTGGGAGTGGACGTGTCAGCGGATGGGTCTATGAAAGATGAGGTGAATCATAGAATTGATGAGGGGAAAAGGGTGAGTGGTGCACTTAGGAGTCTGTGGAGACAAAGAACTTTGTCCTTGGAGGCAAAGAGGGAAATGTATGAGAGTATAGTTTTACCAACGCTCTTATATGGGTGTGAAGCATGGGTGATGAATGTTGCAGCGAGGAGAAGGCTGGAGGCAGTGGAGATGTCATGTCTGAGGGCAATGTGTGGTGTGAATATAATGCAGAGAATTCGTAGTTTGGAAGTTAGGAGGAGGTGCGGGATTACCAAAACTGTTGTCCAGAGGGCTGAGGAAGGGTTGTTGAGGTGGTTCGTAGAGAGAATGGAACGAAACAGAATGACTTCAAGAGTGTATCAGTCTGTAGTGGAAGGAAGGCGGGGTAGGGGTCGGCCTAGGAAAGGTTGGAGGGAGGGGGTAAAGGAGGTTTTGTGTGCGAGGGGCTTGGACTTCCAGCAGGCATGCGTGAGCGTGTTTGATAGGAGTGAATGGAGACAAATGGTTTTTAATACTAGACGTGCTGTTGGAGTGTGAGCAAAGTAACATTTATGAAGGGGTTCAGGGAAACCGGCAGGCCGGACTTGAGTCCTGGAGATGGGAAGTACAGTGCCTGCACTCTGAAGGAGGGGTGTTAATGTTGCAGTTTAAAAACTGTAGTGTAAAGCACCCTTCTGGCAAGACAGTGATGGAGTGAATGATGGTGAAAGTTTTTCTTTTTCGGGCCACCCTGCCTTGGTGGGAATAGGCCAGTGTGATAATAAAAAAAAAAAAATCATGCAATGGAAAGGATTGGGGTCAAACTGAGTCTTGGCCACCAAATAATGCCTAACAGTGAAGGTGAAAGAGTTGAATAACTAGTTCCACTATACTCATACTGTGCCTGTCTACAGTTATGGTACTTTTAATGTTGTAGTAAAAAATTTTAGACTCATACCTGTGTAATAACTGTATGCTTCTTTTGTATTAGGAATGACATCTAATTTTCTGTAATACATCTGTTACATAATGTAGTACATCAATTTCTCTCTTGCTATTTCTATCTCTTACACAGTTATATATGTTTTGAAGCTCTGAAACCTCATAAAATATTGAATGAAGCTTGTTATGTGTTATTAGTGCAAGAGTGTTTTACTAGATGAATAAAAGTACTTCTCTCTCTCTATAGTTAACCTGGTAATTTAAGCCTATTTAAGAGCTAATTATTTATTGAGTAGTAATTCTTCTAAAGCTGTTGTATTGCAATGCATATAGTGCATCACTATGAGATTGATGTGCCATGCACTGTGTCATGTTACCATCTTATAATTTAAATTCACATTTCACTTTCATGAATCACTTATTAATGTAATGGTTGGAAGAATTAAGGATACTTAGCTAAAAGGGTAATTTTTTAAAAATTATTATTTACTAGGTAAGAATTTATCCCTAAGAGAAGTGTGGATAGGCACATTTCCTTGGTGAAGAATTATGTATTTGCATTGTATGCTTAAAATGGTTGTAGGCAATAAAGTAGTGTGATTGCAGTGGGTCAGTGTGAATGATTAAGTTTATACCATGTATGTGTACGACTAATTTGTGTAACTGAAGACTATCTTGCTAGGTGTAAATTAGTGGAAAGAACAGTGCCATACTGCATCTATTAGAAGTAGACAGTAACTTTTAACATGTAGAGTATTGTGATACCTTGATGCTCCAGAATATTTGTGCATTGGATGGCTTGCTCTATTCTTGATATGAATAGTTTAAAAGCAACCAATTCTTCCCCTGGCTGGCCAGGTGAGCGTGTGAGGGACGTCTTAGCTACTGCATGAGCAAGCCACCAGATGTGTGATCCTGGCTTCAAACCCGTGAGTAATTCTATCTCACCAGATACTTTAGTCACGGGAGAAACATGCCACATTTATTGACATAAGTGCGAGATGATGCAGCAGCTATAACCTGGCTCCTGAATTATAAAAGTTACAAGTTGAGCATTAAAAGATTAAGGAAAAGTAAAAATTAAGGAAACAAAGAACTGCAGACAGAGTAAACTCAGTTCCCCTTGTAAATCCACTTCATAATACAATATATTACAAACTAAATTATAAGGGAGTGAATTGTGAATGCTTTTGAATAATTCTGGATAAAATTGAATTCATCCAAAAGATATTTTTATCCTAGTAGTTTTTAATAAATTACAGCTTTGATTATAGCCTGTGTGCTGTTTGATAGCCTTGTCCATTATAGTGGAAGTAAAAGAAATACTGATATATGAAAGTATGAATGATCTTTTTATCCTTAGAAGTGCAGTGCAAGTTTTGTTTGATTATAGGAAGAATGTAGAAGCATACTCTTATGAGTATTCTTCTCTGGAACAGTAAATAAATTACTGAAAATGCAGTGACTTATTCAAAAGTTAATGCTCCAACATATTAAGTGTGGAGGACTTATTGGTCACTAGTGGTGTAAAATATCTCTGCAGAAGTAGGGCTTGGCTTTTGTATGTTATTTTGGATTTTTGAGGCAATCACCAATAGCCTGATTGATCAGTGATAGTGCTGCTGTTTGAAGACAGAGGATCGAGCCTCCAGAGCTGTTTGCACAGATTGATCCACATGAGTTCTTGATTGGATCTTGTTTAAAACAATAATTTCATTGATACTGAGCATTCAATATTTGCTCTTCTTGTTAGCTAAAATATTCTTTTTGGCTTTTCACTTTTATAATTACTTGATGCATCATAATTTTTGTCCATTACATTGACATTGCCATAATGTCCATTGACTTACCACTTACAACTGCACCCAGTGACTTACCACTTACAACTGCACCCAATGACTTACCACTTACAACTGCACCCAGTGACCACTTACAACTGCACCCAGTGACTTACCACATACAACTGCACCCAGTGACTTACCACGTACAACTGCACCCGGTGACTTACCACGTACAACTGCACCCAGTGACTTACCACTTACAACTGCACCCAGTGACTTACCACTTACAACTGCACCCAGTGACTTACCACTTACAACTGCACCCAGTGACTTACCACTTACAACTGCACCCAGTGACTTACCACTTACAACTGCACCCAGTGACTTACCACTTACAACTGCACCCAGTGACTTACCACTTACAACTGCACCCAGTGACTTACCACGTGCAACTGCACCCAGTGACTTACCACGTACAACTGCACCCAGTGACTTACCACGTACAACTGCACCCAGTGACTTACCACTTACAACTGCACCCAGTGACTTACCACGTACAACTGCACCCAGTGACTTACCACGTACAACTGCACCCAGTGACTTACCACGTACAACTGCACCCAGTGACTTACCACGTACAACTGCACCCAGTGACTTACCACGTACAACTGCACCCAGTGACTTACCACGTACAACTGCACCCAGTGACTTACCACGTACAACTGCACCCAGTGACTTACCACGTACAACTGCACCCAGTGACTTACCACGTACAACTGCACCCAGTGACTTACCACGTACAACTGCACCCAGTGACTTACCACGTACAACTGCACCCAGTGACTTACCACGTACAACTGCACCCAGTGACTTACCACGTACAACTGCACCCAGTGACTTACCACGTACAACTGCACGGAGTGACTTACCACGTACAACTGCACCCAGTGACTTACCACGTACAACTGCACCCAGTGACTTACCACGTACAACTGCACCCAGTGACTTACCACGTACAACTGCACCCAGTGACTTACCACGTACAACTGCACCCAGTGACTTACCACGTACAACAGCACCCAGTGACTTACCACGTACAACTGCACCCAGTGACTTACCACGTACAACTGCACCCAGTGACTTACCACGTACAACTGCACCCAGTGACTTACCACGTACAACTGCACCCAGTGACTTACCACTTACAACTGCACCCAGTGACTTACCACGTACAACTGCACCCAGTGACTTACCACGTACAACTGCACCCAGTGACTTACCACGTACAACTGCACCCAGTGACTTACCACATACAACTGCACCCAGTGACTTACCACGTACAACTGCACCCAGTGACTTACCACGTACAACAGCACCCAGTGACTTACCACGTACAACTGCACCCAGTGACTTACCACGTACAACTGCACCCAGTGACTTACCACGTACAACTGCACCCAGTGACTTACCACGTACAACTGCACCCAGTGACTTACCACGTACAACTGCACCCAGTGACTTACCACGTACAACTGCACCCAGTGACTTACCACGTACAACTGCACCCAGTGACTTACCACGTACAACTGCACCCAGTGACTTACCACGTACAACTGCACCCAGTGACTTACCACGTACAACTGCACCCAGTGACTTACCACGTACAACTGCACCCAGTGACTTACCACGTACAACTGCACCCAGTGACTTACCACGTACAACTGCACCCAGTGACAAACCGGAAACTGTTTTGACATTTCCTAACGAACATAAATATTTCTATTTTAAATTATTATGTTTTTCTTCAAATTAAGTTGTAAGGCAATTTAAATTCATAATGCTTTTCAGTGTGCACTAACAGGTAAACTCTAAAATATAGGTTTATTAGATTATTATTATTATTATGTTCCAGGGGAAGTGCTAAATCCATAGGATTCATAGTGCTGGGAAATGGGAAGTAATTAGACTTGATCCATGGAAAAAGAGAGTAGCATTAATTCCTTGGATCAAGGTTACTTCACCATCTTCAAGGCATCCCATCTTGAAGAAAGGTTTATGGCCAAATACTCGAACTGCTGGATGCAAGATTATTGGAACATTCAGTTTGTGCATTTTCAGCTCAATTAAGTTGCTAAATTAAACTGTTATCTGTTACTTGCTGTGTTGTAAGTAGATCATTCACATTTGTTGCTTCAGATAATCTGGGGATCTGGGGACTAACAAGCTCATCTCTTTATAAAGATGTATTTTTTTTTGTTTAACACACACTTCTTAAAAAGAAAGCTGTTTTATTCAAGGTGCGATTGTGTTAGAATTCCAATTATAAAATGTAACTGTAGGCATACAGTTATTAGTCAGCTACTTAAGTTTGTACAAAAAAAATTGCCTGTGTATTCACCATGAGCACTAGATATTACTTTACCATTGTCTCTCTTACCCTTGTAGATGTACCTGTTTATTAATCCAGTCATAGAAAAGGCTATAAATAATGGTAATCAAATTGACTTAGTGCACAGAATATTGTCCTTCCTTTAATTCACAGTATGCAGTTTTGGATTTACCTGGTATATACAGTGGAACCTCGGTTTTTGTGATTAATCCGTTCTAAAAGTCTGACGAAAACCGGATTGTATGAAAACTAAAGCAATATTTCCCATAAGAAATAATGTAAATCCAATTAATCCATTCCAGTCACCCAAAAAATATTAACAAAAAATACATTTTATAGAGAATAACTATAGTTTTACATACAGAACACAATGAGAAATAAATATAAATGACTAATGAAATGGATAAATGAATATTTAACATCACTTTTACCTTTATTGAAGACTCTTGTTGGCGTATGGAAGACGGTGTGGAGGGGAGAGGGAGGAGAAAAGGTTATTGTTTGGAAGAGGAATCCCCTTCCATAAGGACTTCAGGTTTAATATTAAGGCCCTGTCTGAGGTTACTTCCCTTCTTCGTCTTTTACTGGCACTAGGACCAGCTTGAGAGTCATTGTACACTTGTCGCACAAAAAATCTGTCTTGACTGGTCTGTTTCTGGCGTCTCTTTAAGATTTGCCTAAAATAGGACAAGGCATTGTCATTGAACATGTTGCAGACATGGCTTGCAGCAGCTTTGTTAGGGTGATATTTCTCCACAAAACTTTGCAACTCCACTTTGCACATATGTCCTTAATCACTGAAGAAGGCACATTCTCCCTTCTCTCTTCTTCCTCCTCTGAAGCAATTTCCTTAGCTGCAGTTGGTTTCTGTTCCAGTTGAAGGTCTTGCAGCTCTTCAGTGGTTAGCTTTTTCCTGTGATCATCCACCAACTGTTCCACATCCTGGCCACTCACATCCAACCCCATGGACTTCTCCAAAGACATAATAGATTTCACAATAGATGTAGGGTTGTCTCGCCTTCTTTATCAAAGTGCTGGCACTCAGAACTTTCTTTGGCCCCATGGTGGCTTATTTAGCAGTTGCACTCAATAAACAAGCACAAAAAACAATGGATGAATGCTCAGGGTGATGCTCACTCAATGAGAAACAAAAGCAGACTGAGTCACAAACGCATGGGATGTTTTGTGTGGGTGCTTGAGTGGCTGAGTCACGCGGACGCATTTGGTTCGGACCATTTTCAACTCTATGAAAACTAAGCGGATGTACGAAAACTAGGATGAAATTTTGATGAAAAAAGTCGTCAAAAACTGAATCCTACGAAAACTGGGGCATAAGAAAACCAAGGTTCCACTGTAGTATTTTTGATTCATGTACTCATCACCCTTCATATTTGATTAGGAATAACTTTGTTTTACGACTGGAATTCTTTAGCAGTAAATAATGTTCACTTTGTGTCTTATTAATCTGTATGAGTTTTATGTAACTTTTGTGTAATTTATATATACAATAGTACCTTGGTTCTACTGTTCCAGAAAGCTGTTCGAGTACCAAACAAGGTTTCCCTGAATCCCTTCAAAAATGTTACTTTGCTCATACTCCAACAGCATGTCAAGTATTAAAAACCATTTGTCTCCATTCACTCCTATCAAACACGCTCACGCATGCCTGCTGGAAGTCCAAACCCCTCACACACAAAACCTCCTTTACCCCCTCCCTCCAACCTTTCCTAGGCCGACCCCTACCCCGCCTTCCTTCCACTACAGATTGATACACTCTTGAAGTCATTCTGTTTCGCTCCATTCTCTCTACATATCCGAACCACCTCAACAACCCTTCTTCAGCCCTCTGGACAACAGTTTTGGTAATCTCGCACCTCCTCCTAACTTCCAAACTACGAATTCTCTGCATTATATTCACACCACACATTGCCCTCAGACATGACATCTCCACTGCCTCCAGCCTTCTCCTCGCTGCAACATTCATCACCCATGCTTCACACCCATATAAGAGTGTTGGTAAAACTATACTCTCATACATTCCCCTCTTTGCCTCCAAGGACAAAGTTCTTTGTCTCCACAGACTCCTAAGTGCACCACTCGCCCTTTTCCCCTCATCAATTCTATGATTCACCTCATCTTTCATAGACCCATCTGCTGACACGTCCACTCCCAAATATCTGAATACATTCACCTCCTCCATACTCTCTCCTTCCAATCTGATATCCAATCTTTCATCACCTAATCTTTTTATCCTCATACCCTTACTCTTTCCTGTATTCACTTTTAATTTTCTTCTTTTGCATACCCTACCAAATTCATCCACCAATCTCTGCAACTTCTCTTCAGAATCTCCCAAGAGCACAGTGTCATCAGCAAAGAGCAACTGTGACAACTCCCACTTTGTGTGTGATTCTTTATCTTTTAACTCCACGCCTCTTGCTTTTCATATTGATGTTTCTTATCAGTGGATCTTAGTATGCTGTTAGTTAGCCATGGGCATCCTAGCCATTTATTCGTAATGTTTCGTTTTTATGGGACAATGTTTGTTATTTAGTCTAAGTAATTTGTTAAGAAATGTGTCTATCCAATCATCGATACCATTGGCACTGGAGAATTCTGTAGGCCAGTCAGCCGTACCTAGCTCTGTTATGAAGTTACTTATTGATGCCTTGTCATGGAGTCTAAAAGAGACCTTCACACATCCCTCCTTGCAGGAGGAGGAGGATGATTTGAACCAGCTGGTGTGTTCCTTCATTACCACTGTACTTGCCATGAAAAGGTAACTCATCATTCCATATGTGATAAATCCAATCACATCTTCTGGTACTCACCTTTTACTTAAGCCTCATGTCATTCTAACTCCTTCCATAGTCCTCTACACTTCCTTGGGTATCTTATGATATTTAGTGACAGCCATGGGTGTCTATTATGGTGTTGGACAAGGGGGAGGGCAGCTCCCTTCCTGCCGGATCAGGTTGACATAAAGGTAAAGGATGGGGAATGCTCCATTCTTTTCCTTGGAAATCCTTTTTCCAATGGAAAAGCTCTGGCAGAAGCTCATGTTGTTAGCCTGTGAACAAGATCAAATTTGTCAGCTTTTTCTGAATTGTGCCACATATATTTCCAATTTTATACATTTTTCAGGGTTTAACCCTTTGACTGTTTCGGTCATATATATACGTCTTACGAGGTACCGTGTTTGATGTATAAATACTCGTAAATTTTAGCGGCTTCAAATCAGGCAGGAGAAAGCTGGTAGGCCCACATGTGAGAGAATGGGTCTGTGTGGTCAGTGTGCACCATATAAAAAAAATCCTGGAGCACGCAGTGCATGATGAGAAAAAAAAACTGACTGTTTTTTTTAATTAAAATGCTGACTTTGTGGTCTATTTTCGTATAGTATTTATGGTTGTATTCTCGTTTTCTTGGTCTCATTTGATAGAATGGAAAACATATTATAGAAATAGAGGTGATTTTGATTGGTTTTACTATAAAAAGAACCTGAAAATGGAGCTCAAAGTAGGGGAAATGTTTGATTTTTGCCGATGTTCAAAAGTAAACAAATGATGTCATTGTCCAATAAATGTCCAACTAGCCATTCTAATATGCAGTCATGAATGGGTTGATGTTATTTATACAATTATTACAGTATTGCAGTAGTCTGCATAACAGTAAATCTTCTATTTTTTGTTTGAATAAAAATTCAAAATAGAAGCAAGAGTAATATCAGAGGAGCCTGGAGACATGACTGATGAACAAAGAAAATGTTATTTTAGAGCCAGGAATGTCTGCATTGTTCATTCTGGAGTTTACCTGGAGAGAGTTCCGGGGGTCAACGCCCCCGCGGCCCAGTCTGTGACCAGGCCTCCTGGTGGATCAGAGCCTGATCAGCCAGGCTGTTGCTGCTGGCTGCACGCAAACCAACGTATGAGCCACAGCCCGGCTGGTCAGGAACCGACTTTAGGTGCTTGTCCAGTGCCAGCTTGAAGACTGCCAGGGGTCTGTTGGTAATCCCCCTTATGTATACTGGGAGGCAGTTGATGCAGTTGAACAGTCTCGGGCCCCTGACACTTATTGTATGGTCTCTTAACGTGCTAGTGACACCTCTGCTTTTCATTGGGGGGATGTTGCATCGTCTGCCAAGTCTTTTGCTTTCGTAGTGAGTGATTTTCGTGTGCAAGTTCGGTACTAGTCCCTCTAGGATTTTCCAGGTGTATATAATCATGTATCTCTCCCGCCTGCATTCCAGGGAATACAGTTTTAGGAACCTCAAGCGCTCCCAGTAATTGAGGTGTTTTATCTCCGTTATGCGCGCCGTGAAGGTTCTCTGTACATTTTCTAGGTCAGCAATTTCACCTGCCTTGAAAGGTGCTGTTAGTCTGCAGCAATATTCCAGCCTAGATAGAACAAGTGACCTGAAGAGTGTCATCATGGGCTTGGCCTCCCTAGTTTTGAAGGTTCTCATTATCCATCCATTCATTCTGGAAATTATTTTGAAATTATATTTTTTAATTTTCGTGAAATTGACCAAATTGCAAATTTCTGACCACGTTATTGGGTAGTTGAAATCGGTAAATGGGCAGTTTCTTGTACTCAATCGATAGAAATAATGGAGTTCTAAAGAAATAGCTATGAGTTTGGTCAACTGGAACAATGGAATTAGCCGAAAATAGGGCTCAAAGTGGGCGAAATCGCCGATTTGTAAATGTATTGCCGAGGTCGCTAACTTCGCGAGAGCTTAAGTCCATCAGTTTTCCATCAAATTTCGTTTTTTTTGGTGTCATTAAAATCGGGAAAAGATTCTCTATCATTTCATAAGATTTTTTTTTTTTTTTAAATTTTGTGACACCAGGAGACACCTCAGGATTGGAGGTTACGACAGTCAAGGGGTTAATGCTTAGTTATGATTGTAATAATACAGCCTCTCCTCACATAGTGACGTACTCATTTACTGATGACTCGGACTTATGACAGGCTCTCTGACCAGTATGCATATCTGAATAATGTACGCTGGTACCCCGAGTTTCGAACTTAATCCATTCCAGGAGCTAGTTCTAAAGTCGAAACATTCGAGACTCAAAGCAACATTTCCCATAAGAAATAATGTAAATACAATTAATCCGTTACAGAAACCCAAAAGTATTCACAAAAAATACATTTTATAGAGATTAATTATAGTGTTACACACAAGCATACATAGTACAATTAGTAATAGATAAATAAACATTTAAATAAACATATAAAATAACATTTTTACTTACCTTTATTGAAGATTGTTGATGGCATCTGGAAGATAGGGAGGAGGAATGATGGAGCACTTATTTTTTGGAAGGGGAATCCCCTTCCATAGAGACTAGGTAGCAAGTCCTTATCTGGGGTTACTTTCCTTCTTTAAGATTTCCTTAAAATGGGACATGGTTCTGTCATTGAACTTGTTGCAGAGATGGCTTGTTTCAGCTTGCTCAGGGTGATATATTTCAGCAAATGGCTGCACCCTATTCCACATTGCACAAATCTGAATCTCTGAAGAAGGCACCATCTACCATTCACCACCACCATCCACCAATACCATCCACCATCCACCAGTACCATTCATCACCACTGTCATCCACCAATACCATTCACCACCACCACCATCCACCAGTAACATCCACCACCACCACTATCCACCAATACCATCCACCACCACCATCTACCAGTACTATCCACCAATATCATCCACCACCACCACCATCCACCAATACCATCCACCACCACCACCATCCACCAATACCATCCACCACCACCACCATCTACCAGTACTATCCACCAATACCATCCACCACCACCCCTATCCACCACCACCACCATCCACCATGGTAGCTCATTTCACAGTTGCACTTAATAAACAAGCACCAAACACAATGAATTAATTGTGAAATGTTTAAATGAGTGTGCAGGTTAGTGTTCACTAAAGCATAAAAAAAGCCAGACTGGCTCACGACACCTGCGCGGGGGATGCGGGCAGGCACGGACAGGTCTGGTACGCAGTTCAAAACATGGGGCACGTTCGATACTTGGGACAAAACTGGTGCGAAAAAGTCGAAACTCGAAGCATTCTGTAATACGTTCGAAACTTGGGGTTCCACTGTATATTAGACCTGATTTCCTCAATTCTGTTTATTACAATATACAGTACATTGCTGTATAAACATTTAAAAATATACCAGAAATGTTATAAATGATGCAAAAGTGACATCAAAACAGTATCAAAGATGGTTGACGCAAACCCACTACCATTACAGCATGCTTCTCACTTACCAACGAATTCGTTTACTGACATGGTCTAAGGAACGGAACTCTGTCGTTAAGTGAGGAATTGCTGTATACATTTTTCAGTTGAAAAATTCAATGCCTACCATCCTTTTGTAGTTACTGTATTTGAAAATAGATGGAGCAGTTCATTCATAAGATTGTAAGAATAGCAGAACATTGCAGCAGGTTTACTGGCCCATGCAGGTTCAAAAAGGAAAATCTCATTTCTAGCTAAGTACTGGTAGAAACCCATAGACCTAACCTCAGTCATCTTCATTGATATGGAGCCTTTTAAAAATAAACTTCTCCGTGTGTAAATGAAAATTTTTTCACTTTTTCTTTAGATAATATGAGTCATTGAGGCCTTTCCAACATAGGCTTTATCTCTTGTGTTATTTCTGAATAACTTTATTCTTGATGGCTTAGGAGCACTTTTTTTTTTGAGGGGTGTGATAATATAACAATGTTTTACTTTTGGAGTATACATCTTTTACTGTCAAGCATCTCAAGAGCTACTTACAGAGCCACATTAGATTTTTGTTCCTAAATTTAATTTACCTGTTGTATATATTGGATTTCTAGACTTACCTGTACCCTCTTTCTTCTCATTGACCAGTTTTTTATTAACTTTCTGACTTAAGAGGCTTGGTTTGAGACTGGATCACAGGGGTGATGATTTCTAGAACAGATAACCAGTATTGACTCTGATTTTCCTACATTAACTGTGACTTCTCTGTCTCCTGTATTGGGCTCTGATTTCCCATTAGAAACTACCATTAGCACCCCTCTAAAACAGTAGCTGGGAATCCAAGTGTCCTGGCATAAAGACAGGAACACAACCTATGAGCTGGGTGCTTCCATCTGAGCTTCATAATTTGTCTGACCTGGATGTTACTGCAGAGGCTCTTTTATTGTAGGCCCTGAGCAAAGCCAGCTGAAGCTGCTGTCCTGGTACTTAGAAATCTTGTAATTATTACATGCAAACCACTCATCTAGCCACATAACCAGCCAGCAACCTTGCATAGTTTCAAGCACACGGTGTCAACTACCGATGACACTAAATATCAATCTGGCCTAGGCTTTGTGAAAACAGTACCTGATAATATAGTCACAGTACTCCTTTTATTTATACTGTCAGGATACAGTATACTGTGTCCACGATTAAGATGCTTTGCCCAAATGGGGGGGGGGGGGTTGATCAGGTCATGCCACGTTAGGCAGAGCCTGGTATTTCCTTCCTCTTACAGATCTCACTGGACTCTGGGGAACATTTCCAGTCAGAAGTTATCAAGAGAAATGCCTATGAAGTGTTTTTTTTTTTTTCATTTCCAAGGATTTTAAGGACGTGTACAACAATAACAGTCACTCTATACATTTTTTGACTCAAATGGTTGGATTTATTAGATATTTTTGTTGTTAAAATTTAGAGTGGTGGAACTGAGTGACTGTAGTAAAAAACAAGTTATGGCTTTAAGTAAGTGTGAAGACTAATTTTATGTGCTTTAATTTTTTCTTATATGCTCTGACCTATTTAGGGCAGCATTGAGGTTTCTAAACATTTTCAGTAGTCTTATTACATTCTCGTAAGTTAAGTATCTTTAATGATTCAACAAAACACACACTTGATATAAACTAAACGAATCTTTTATGTGTATAGGGAAAATAGAAAATATTGGTAATTCTGAAAGAAAAGAGAAACGTAGAGAGAGAGAGAGGAGGAGGAGGATGAGGAAGGGAGGGAAATTTTTAATGATTGTCATAAAATTTGTTTTAATTATGAAGTATACTTGGATAGGAAACCCAACGATACTACACTCTTAATTGCTGTAAAGCTATCAAATAATATTTAGGTTATTGTCAGTGATCACTCATAAAAAATGTGAAGTCTTCAAAGTAAATCATCAAAAGTACTGTATCTAGGTTACTATAAATGATTACCAGTAGAACATGTTTGTAAAGTCTTCAGAGTAAATCTCCATGAGCATTAAACATCTTCCATGTTTCATATTTTCTTTTCTATTCGTCCAAACTGTAGTTTTTTCCTTTTGTATATAAAATTTTTTGTTTTTGGCTTTTCCTTTAAAATATGCAATCTTGTTTGATACAATTCATAGAAAGCTTATTAATGTGCTTTTTGTATATCTTGAGTGATTGCTAGATGTATTAATTCAGTACTTGTTTTATTACTGCAGAAATTAAAAATGACAGTCACATCAGTGTAGAATAGCAAAATTATATTGGTAGAGAAGAAACTTACCATTAATGTATGATTTTATTTTATTCAATGCTATAAAATGCATTGGCATTCTCCTATGTTTTCTTGTGCTTCATGATTTATTTTAATTGTGTATTAGTGAATAGGTTAAAAATTCATACTTGGAGCACTTCTTCACCTCTCAACATTTTGTCATGGTGTATAATCTGCTGTATTTAGAGTATGCAGTATATCCATAGTTTGTTTAATTTACAGGGTGTGAGGATTGTCAGAAGAGTCACGAAGGTGATTGTGAGGAGCACGGTCCATTAAAGAAAGTGGCAGACACAGAAGTATCTACTCGAGCCAGACGTTCAATACCACACATTCTTCAGCTGAAAGAGGAAGACACCCATATTGGTAATCTGCTTAGTAATATGCTATACATCCTGCAAGCATGTTAGATCTGAGTCTGTGGAGACAGTTGGTTGTTGGAATTTGATGTGCTGCTGGAGTGAACTAGGTAACATTTATGAAGGAATTCATGGAAACCCCTAAGCTGGGCTTGAGTTCTGGAGGTGGAAATTACAGTTCTTGACCTGAAAGATGGGTAAGGATATTGTGATGTCCATTCACTTTTGGTAAGACAACTGTTGAATGAGTAATGGTGAATATGTTTCCTTCTTTGGGTCATCCTGCCTTGGTGGGGAAAAATCTGTAAATATCGACCTTGCCATCACCATCAAAGAGGAAAAAACAGAGGATCTAACCAGAGTAAAGAATAGTGGGATACAATGTACCCATAAATTAGTGCCAACTACCTATCACTTAACTCTTGCATTACATTCACAGCTGCCCCATCAAAATGATACCTAAGTGAAAAATGTAAATTCTTATTTTGCTCGGGAGTTTTGTTCCTGAAAATCATCATTATTATATTGTTAGGAATTGGTAATAATTCTTTGATATTCTATACTAGTTGATGGTATACTTGAAAAGGTGTGCCTAGCACCTTTTTAATTTTATTATGAATTTTGTAGTGGAAAGAACAGTAATGGGGATAAAACAAATGAGAGAGTTAGTTTTTTATGACCACACCAACATATCAGTGTATCACCAGCATCCCACCAACACTGAAGTTCCACATTGCTTTTTGTGTTCTGGCATAACATTCATAATTCTTACTCATAGTAGCTGATTTAAAAGGATACTATGATAGAAAAGATAATATATAAAAAGACTGTTTAGGAAGATTAATCTCATAGGCAGTTCCCAATGTTGACAGGTCCACTGTGCATCCTGAATAGAAGTACAGTTTATTACAGAATTGATGTCTGGTAATGTCGTAATTATATTATGTTTGTTATCTGTAAAGTTTGGTGGGATATGTTGTGTATCTTTATACGTATATGCTTCTAAGCTGTTGTATTCTGAGCACCTCTGCAAAAGCAGTGATAATTTTCTTTTTGGGGATTTTCTTTCTTTTTTGGGTCACGACCGACTTGTTGAAAAAAAAAAAATCTGTAAATTGTTTGAGGTGGATGGGATGATGATCCCAGTGTATGTATCACTTAGGTCAAGGGAAAGCTTAATTACTTTTCCATCGCTATCCATCGGATAGCGATAAAATCAGATACCGATACGTTTTTGCATCAGAATATTGGCTCGGCTAATGATAAAAAAACTCAGTTAAGGACATTTGTCCAGAAAGTGTCCGCGCGGCCTGAGCCACCCAGCCACTCCAGTGTGGCTAGTGTGCCATTGTTTACAAGCCACTGAGGATGATTCCACGCGTACATGCGATACATTTTTATTATTCCATTGTTTTTAGTGCTTGTAACTGCTAAATAAGCCACCATGGGCCCAAAGAAAACTTCTAGCACCAGCCAACCTTTTGGTAAAGGGCTGAGAGAGAGGGGAGAATGTGCCTTTATCAGTGATTCTGAAATATGTACGATACTAAAACAGCAGGGGTCTATAAAGGCTATAGCGGCAGCCAGCAATAAAGTGTAGCATTAACTGTAGCAAGTAAGTTAACCGATTAATTGATAGAAAAAGGACAGCACAAACCTAACTTCCAATGTTGTTTGAGTTATGTAGGGCAACTGACAACACCGCCATCGCTACTGCCTCTGCTGCTGCCTTCCTTCACTACTATGTATGGCTTATGCTTTCAGTGGCCCTTATACACCCAACAACAACAACACAGCAACATTCGTGACATACTTAATGACGTATTTTATTCATTCTAAAGTACATGTCGTGTTTGTATGTTATTAATATTGTTTGTTATGTCATGTTAGATGAATTGTGCTAATGGAGGTAAGCGCATTCTTGTGGTTGGTGACTCTCAGGTAAGATATATTGACCGTGCTTTTTGTAATAGGAATAAGAAGATGAGAGATAGAGTGTGCTTTCCTGGAGCTGGTGTTGGGGACATAGTCAACAGGCTGGATAATATCATGTCAGGTAATGGGAACAAGCCCATTATCTGTCTCAGTGCTGGTGGAAATGATATTGGGAAGGGTAGGAGAGAAGAGCTGCTAGATAAGTACAGGTCAGCTATAGATTTAATTAAGTCTAAGGGAGGGATCCCAATCATATGTAGCATCTTGCCTAGAAGGGGAGTAGGAAATGAATGCTTGTCTAGGGCAATTGGTGTAAATTGCTGGCTAGACAGATACTGCAAGGAACTTGCAATCCCATTCATTGACAACTGGAACAACTTTTATGGCAAACATGATATGTATGCAAGGGATGGGGTACATCTCTCTGGGGCTGGGGTGGTAGCACTTGCAGACTCGATTGAGAAGGCCATTGGTGAAATGCCTATGATTTTAAACTGATAGAAGATAGAGGTATGGGTGTGTGTGGGAAACAAGCAGGTTGCAACACTAGGGTTCGAAACAGTAAATGTATAAAAGGCATTCAGCATGAAGTTATAAATAAAAACAATAGATCAGGTCAGCAAACAAAGGGGGACAGCAGAGGGCAGCAAGGGACTAGCTCCCTTAAGGTTTACTATACTAATAGCAGGAGTGTAAGAAATAAGATAGATGAGTTAAGATTAATTGCAAGTGCAGGAAACATAGATATTATTGCTATAACAGAGACCTGGCTCAATCTGAAGGATAGAGAGATGCCCTCTGAATGTCACATACAAGGCTATAAATTATTCCACACTGACAGGGTCAACAGGAAAGGTGGTGGAGTAGCGATGTATGTCAGAGACAATTTAAATTGTTGTGTTAGACAAGATATAAAATTAGAAGCATCAGCCACTGAATCTGTTTGGTTACAGCTTCTCGAGGGCCGAGAACTTCTATGGGACGAAATTCGTAAGGCATCTACAAACGAAAATGTGCTAATGGGAGATTTCAACTATAGACAGATTGACTGGAGCAATTTGACAGGAAATTTAGAGTCAGGTGACTTTCTTGATACGATCCAGGATTGTTTTTTAAAACAGTTTGTGACAGAGCCAACTAGGGGAAATAACCTCCTTGACTTGGTTCTTGCCAGTAGGGAAACACTAATTAATAATCTTGAGGTTAATGATGAGCTTGGGGAAAGTGATCACAAATCACTCAGTTTTAATATATCATGGAATTCCCCTAATAATGGCAATCAAGTCTCTGTCCCTGACTTCTGCTTGGCTGATTTCATAGGACTGAAAAAATACTTAGGTGGGCTGAACTGGAATGACCTGACTAAGGGTCAGGTAGGTGGTGATGGATGCCGATATGACGCTTTCCAGGGCATAGTTCTAGCTGCTCAGTCAAATTATGTTCCAAATAGGGAAATCAGATCAAACAAAAATGATCCTAAATGGATGAACAATAGATTAAAATATCTAATTGGTCAAAAGAGAGGCATATATAGGCAAATCAAAAGAGGAGAGGGGCAATTAAGAAATCGATATATTCAGTTAAAGAGAGAAATAAAAAAAGGAATTAGAAAAGCAAAAAGAGATTATGAGGTTAAAGTTGCAAGAGATTCGAAGACTAACCCAAAAGGATTCTTTCAGGTATACAGAAGTAAGATCAGGGACAAGATAGGCCCACTCAAAAGTTCCTCGGGTCAGCTCACTGACAGTGATAAGGAAATGTGTAGAAGTTTTAACACATACTTCCTCTCAGTTTTTACACAGGAGGATACCAGCGATATTCCAGAAATGATAAATTATGTGGAACAGGATGATAATAAACTGTGCACGATTAGGGTCACAAGTGACATGGTCCTTAGGCAAATAGATAAATTAAAACCTAACAAATCCCCAGGCCCTGATGAACTGTATGCAAGGGTTCTAAAGGAATGTAAAGAGGAGCTTAGCAAACCTTTGGCTAATCTTTTCAACATATCACTACAAACTGGCATGGTGCCATATTAGTGGAAAATGGCAAATGTGATACCTATTTTCAAAGCAGGTGACAGGTCCTTAGCTTCAAACTATAGACCAATAAGCCTAACCTCCATAGTGGGAAAATTTATGGAATCAATAATTGCCGAGGCAGTTCGTAGCCACCTTGAAAAGCATAAATTAATCAATGAATCTCAGCATGGTTTTACAAAGGGGCATTCCTGCCTTACGAATTTGTTAACTTTTTTCACTAAGGTATTTGAGGAGGTAGATCATGGTAATGAATATGATATTGTGTACATGGACTTCAGTAAGGCTTTTGACAGGGTCCCACATCAGAGACTATTGAGGAAAATTAAGGCACATGGAATAGGAGGAGAAATTTTTTCCTGGATAGAGGCATGGTTGACAAATAGGCAGCAGAGAGTTTGCATAAATGGGGAGAAATCAGAGTGGGGAAGCGTCACGAGCGGTGTTCCACAGGGGTCAGTGTTGGGCCCCCTGCTGTTCACAATCTACATAAATGACATAGATGAGGGCATAAAGAGCGACATCAGCAAGTTTGCCGATGACACCAAAATAGGCCGTCGAATTCATTCTGACGAGGACATTAGAGCACTCCAGGAAGATTTGAGTAGACTGATGCAGTGGTCGGAGAAGTGGCAGATGCAGTTTAATATAGACAAATGCAAAGTTCTAAATGTTGGACAGGACAATAACCATGCCACATATAAACTAAATAATGTAGATCTTAATATTACGGATTGCGAAAAAGATTTAGGAGTACTGGTTAGCAGTAATCTGAAACCAAGACAACAGTGCATAAGTGTTTGCAATAAAGCTAATAGAATCCTTGGCTTTATATCAAGAAGCATAAATAATAGGAGTCCTCAGGTTGTTCTTCAACTCTATACATCCTTGGTTAGGCCTCATTTAGATTATGCTGCACAGTTTTGGTCACCGTATTACAGAATGGATATAAATGCTCTGGAAAATGTACAAAGGAGGATGACAAAGTTGATCCCATGTATCAGAAACCTTCCCTATGAGGATAGACTAAGGGCCTTGAATCTTCACTCTCTAGAAAGACGTAGAATTAGGGGGGATATGATTGAGGTGTATAAATGGAAGACAGGAATAAATAAAGGGGATGTAAATAGTGTGCTGAAAATATCTAGCCTAGACAGGACTCGCAGCAATGGTTTTAAGTTAGAAAAATTCAGATTCAGGAAGGATATAGGAAAGTACTGGTTTGGTAATAGAGTTGTGGATGAGTGGAACAAACTCCCAAGTACAGTTATAGAGGCCAGAACGTTGTGTAGCTTTAAAAATAGGTTGGATAAATACATGAGTGGGTGTGGGTGGGTGTGAGTTGGACCTGATTAGCTTGTGCTACCAGGACGGTTGCCGTGTTCCTCCCTTAAGTCAATGTGACCTGACCTGACTAGGTTGGGTGCATTGGCTTAAGCCGGAAGGAGACTTGGACCTGCCTCGCATGGGCCAGTAGGCCTTCTGCAGTGTTCCTTCGTTCTTATGTTCTTATAAATAAGCGTAGAGCTATCTTGTGTCTCCCAACACAGTTCCTAACATGCGCCAGAAACAGACCTCTCTGGAAAACTTTTTTGAGCGACGGGGGTCCAGTGGTTCTCAAGCTGGTCCTAGTGGCATTAAAAAACAAAGGAGGGAAGTAGCCCAGGATAAGGACTTGGTACCTGAAGTCTTTATGGAGTGGGATTCCCCTTCCAAACTCCTCCATCCTGTCCCCTCCTCACATCTTCCATACTTCACCATGTCTTCAGTAAAGGTAAGTGTGATGTTATTATCGTTTTATTCTTCATGTATCATTGTTTTCTATGTAGGGAAATGTATATTTCATTTTAAAAAGTTATTTTGTTTATTACTTTTGGATGTCTGAAACAGATTAATTGGATTTCCATTATTTCTTATGGGGAAAATTAATTCGGATAACGATAAAATCGGTTAAGGACAAGCTCTCTGAAACAGATTAATATCGTTAACTGAGGGTCCACTGTACCTGCACATAGAAAATAGGAAAGCCTAATTAATTCTCCGTAACTACTGTTTTGGCAGTGTTTTCTTAGGTATCCCTGTTATAGGGAGATACTCTTTAACCCTTTCAATGTCAGTCCTGTAGCACTAAGGCTTTGAAACCAGGGTTGGTCCTGTAGTTCTATACCATGAGCTCAGCACACTCAGATAAGCTGTGAGCAGTCATTTTGGGCCTAGAGATGAGAGAATGGGTATGTGCAGTAAGTGTGCACCATATAAAAAAAAAAATCCTGCAGCAAGCAGTGCATAATGGGGAAATTTTTTTTTTTTTTTTTTTAACCTTTTCAGGGTCGACAGGCCCTCTCCCAGACTTGTTCTCAGGGTCGAAAATTTTTCAAAAAAGAAAAAAAAAATTTTCCTATAGGTTAAACAAAAATTTTTTACCATCAATACTTACCGAGATATGGAGGCATGAAGTTGACAGAAAATGAACGGCATACGGTAACATCGCCGACTGCCGGTCACCCGGTTTTAGTTTATTTATTTTTTTTAGTGTTATTTTCTATTATTTTTTATTTTTTTTTTTCAAGTAACTTTTATGGCCTGTGAGACCAATATGAGCACTATTTTGTAAGTTTTTTCTCTTTATTTACTACACAATAACTGCACAAACCCTGTTGTCACTATATTGTTCATAATTATTGTTTACACACACAAACGATATAAAATGTTGTTTATTACTATTTTTCTATATTTTACATACACATATACAGTCACAGGGAATGTTTCTAGAAGCTCTGCAGCCTGTGCAACTCTTTGAAACATGGTGTCATGCACAGTGGTGTTTTACACTCCTCACACATAAAATGAGTGTCTCTGCGTTGTGGGCATTTTTTTGTATGTGCACAGATGTAACACCTCTTCTGAGCCTTTTTCTTGAAAGCAGTAGCAGGCAGTTTTACTAGGAAGTGATCACCATGCTTCAGACGAGAATGTAGTTGTTGATAATTTAGTGGGTGGTTTTCTATTGCAGGTGTATAACGAGATTTATTTCGTACGATGAAAGCGGGTGCGTGAATTATAAACATCTTCGGAGGCTTCTTACTTTATTTGCAAAGTCGTGGTGGGTACACAGGCTTGTGTGTTGTGCCCATGGCCCAGGAGGGCCATCCCACGAGAGGGAGAACTAGTAGGCCTTCTGTCTTGCTGCTAGGTCGCTGTGAGAGAATGAGAGAGTGTGGGCTCAGCATCCAACAGACCTGGAGCAGGCCCAGAGGGCAGCACCTTAGTGCTGCAAAATATGAACTAAGCTGGCAGACAGCATAGGCTGTCTGTGCAGACAGTACAGCTGTCTACATACGCTCGGCCACCTACCTCGCGTCCCGATGCGACAATACTGGTGGTAAAAAAAACTGTCTCTCTCTCGTAGGAACAGGGCATAGAACACAAAATGAAAAACATATACAGTGGACCCCCGCATAACGATCACCTCCGAATGCGACCAATTATGTAAGTGTATTTATGTAAGTGTGTTTGTACGTGTATGTTTGGGGGTCTGAAATGGACTAATCTACTTCACAATATTCCTTATGGGAACAAATTCGGTCAGTACTGGCACCTGAACATACTTCTGGAGTGAAAAAATATCGTTAACTGGGGGTCCACTGTATATACATATGGACATGGAAAAAAAAAAACTTCCTACAGGGAGGGAAGAAAAAAACATGTGGGGTGTGCTAAACATCGTGGTCAAAGGCAGTGAGCGTCGAAGGGCATCACTGCACGCCTTCCTGCGTCTGGACAGATACTGCAACACAGGAGACATCGCTGCAGCTGAGCTGTGACGTAACAGGTTACGGTCTCCTCTAGAACGGTGAAGCAGACATCGTAGGAGTCACTGCAGGTTTTCACTCGGCCTGGGGCACGACATGCTGGTGCCCTCGAGTGAGGCGTCGACAAAACTCGGCAACTGGGCAGGACTTCTGGCAAGCGACTCAGAAGGACACTTCTCGACACTTGTCTGACCTTTGGACGAAGACCTACTTCGACTAGTGGATGGTACCATTATGACCACCTCCTCCTGCTTCGCCTCACCTCACTACAGTATATAAGCCACATCTACGGCCCTATGCTGTACATTCTACAAGATTGATGGACTGAACACATCGACTCCAGGCTGAGGGACTGATTACCTCAAACTCCTCCTCTCCTTACGCCTTTCTGCTTTGTATCGGACTGATGAAGCCACTGTGTGGCGAAACGTTTCCTGAATAAAGATTCCCATATGTTGCATAAGTGTCTCAATCTTCAACTTGTCAGTTTTTCAAACCATTCATCACAACTGTCAGACACTGCAGCATCATGGGATCTTGTTACAAAGAATTCTTCAACACTTGTCCGACCTTTGGACGAAGACCTACTTCGACTAGTGGATGGTACCACTATGACCTCACCTCCTCCTGCTTCGCCTCACCTCACTACAGTATATAAGCCACGTCTATGGCCCTATGCTGTACATTCTACAAGATTGATGGACTGAACACATCGACTCCAGGCTGAGGGACTGATTACCTCAAACTCCTCCTCTCCTTACGCCTTTCTACTCTGTATCGGACTGATGAAGCCACTGTGTGGTGAAACGTTTCCTGAATAAAGATTCCCATATGTTGCATAAGTGTCTCAATCTTCATAACTTCCAGTGTACAAAATAATATCCAATACAAGACCACTGTAGTAATCACAAAGCACAAACAACTTTATACCAAAGCGTTTCCTCTTGCTTGGTATGTACTGCTTGAAAGAGAGTCTTCCTTTGAACAGAATCAAAGACTCGTCAATAACAAGCTTCCTGAAGTGATAAAAATACATATTGAATTTCTCTTTCAGATACATAAACACATTCCTAATCTTATATAACCTGTCATTTCTGTCAGGTCTGGTTTTGTCTGAGAGGCGAAGCATGTGTAATAGTAGCACAGATCGATTCACTCGCATTATATCACTGAAACCTGGGGTTGCAATCAGGCGGTCTGTTGACCAGTATGATTTCACAGTGTGCTTATACACATGTGGCATAAGCATTATTGTGGCAAAGAAAAGATACATCTCAGCCACAGTTTTCTCCTTCCACTGGTTTAGACGTGATTTTGGTGAAAGTATTGTGTTTGCCATGGTGTAATCGAAGTATCTGTTGCTTTCCCTGACAATAATTTCCATCAGGGGCTCTTCAAAGAATAACTCAAAACATTCCAGTTCACTGGCATTGTTCCCCAGTGTACAAGATGGCCGTATTCCACTTTGGCTTTCATCGAACTGGTGGAGATTTGGTACAAAATTGACAGCTTCCTGCCAATCCCAGGTGCGGTCTGCTGGTGGGTACTGGACATTGACAGGTGGTTGTGGTTGTGGAGTTTGTGGTTGTGGTTGTGGAGGCTGGTGTGGTGGGTGGGTGGGGGATGGTGGCCTTTATTGTCGATCAGCTGAGGCAGCGGCGTGGGTGGCAGCATGGCCCACTGATGGTCCCTCACGGCCGGCACCACCACTACCACCCCCATGCACATTTTCCATCCCAATTGCAACACAGTCATCTTCATTTTCACTGTCTGTTCCTGTTGTAAAGCCATGGGATGTACTCCAAGATGTACTCCTTCCCCTTGGAACAGCATATGGCACACTACCAGAGTGCATATATCATTGTATATACTGACACTTCACTGGAGAATATTCCACTTCACTGTCTCTACTGGAAGTGTTTTCAAGAGCTTAGTTCATATTCACTATCACTATCATCACCAATGCTCACATCTGAGTCTGGGATATGGGAAAATAGGAGTTTCCTCTTTGCTTCTGGTACAACTGAACGTGAACAAGATGACCCAGCAGCAGAGGTGGAAGGCTGAGGGTCGTCTGGGTTTTCCTCACTATTACCGGTATTATGGTCATTAGTTTCGGTCACAACTTCATCAAAACCTTGAAACTCATCTTCACTGGCACTTCCATCTGTATTAGAACTGTCACTGGGGAACAAAAGTGTCCCAATTCTCCGAGGAGGGAGGAGTTTCTTACCGCGAGGCATGGTGAACAAGGTCTACTAAAATGGCATTCCCACAATGCGCCACTGGGTCCCAGATTTTTTCTACCGCGCACACTGACCACACACTCATTCTCTCACATCTAGGCCTGCCAGCCTTTTCCCATGAGATTTGAAGGCACTAGAATTTATGCATACTAGTACGTCAGTAACCCTGGCACGTAAGCTGTACTAGTACGTCGGAAACCCTGCAAGGGTTAAAACAGTGACTTTGCGGTGTATTTTCATGTTTTTTATGGTTGTATTCATGGTTTATTGGTCTTGTTTGATAGAATGGAAGATGTATTACAGGAATAGAGATGATTTTGATTGGTTTCAGGACTGAAAGTAGCTGAAATTGAGCTCAAAGTAATGGAAATATTAAATTTTTGCCAATATTCCAGAGTACACAAATGACATCACTCATCCAATATGCATCCAATTGGCCAGTCTAATAAGCATTTAGGAATGCATTGACATTATTTATAAAATTATTACAATAATGCAGTAGTCTGCATAACAATAAATAATTTTTTTGTGTGAATAAAAATTCAAAATGGACATAACTATGGGGACATAACTAATGAACATAGGAAATGTTTTTTTAGTGCTAGGAATGTCTACATTGTTGATTCTGGATCCTATTTTTAAATTGGCAATTTTTTAATTTTGTATGAACTTGGCCAAATTACCAATTTCTGATAATTTTATTGGATAGTTGAAATAGGTAAATGGGTGGGTTCTTGTACTCAGTAGAATAGAAGGAATACTAGTGAAATAAGAATGAGTTTGGTTGACTGGAACAATGGAATTGGCCAAAAATGGGGCTCAAGGTAGGCAGAATCGTTGATGTGTAAATATTGCTGAGGCCACAAAGTTTGTGAGAGTGTAATTCTATAAATTTTTCATCAAATTTCGTACTTTTGGTTTCATTACCTTCAGAAAAAGATTATTTCGTAGGAAAAAATATATTTTTTTTAAATTCTTTGACACTGAGAGCAAGCTTAAGATCAGAGATCTCGACCCTGAGAGGGTTAAGGGATGTGATTTTTTCTCTAACTGTTGCTTAATTTTATGGAATATGATGCAGTGAGTTTATGTACAAATATTTTACCAGGTGTGTATGCAAGGGAGGTGCTGCATAAAAGATTGCAGTTTGGTCCTCTGCAAGCTGAGAGGGTACTTGCTGGCACCCAACAGACAGCTATTGAAGAAGAAATCACAGAGAGGTGAGTTCATTTTTTTCGTTAAGTGTGTTTTTCCTGTTTTCTAACTTTCAATCCCAGCTCTGTGTGGTGGAATAGAGGTGTGTTGTTACTTTCAATTTTTTGTGCACATTGTCTGTCTTTTGCCAAGACAGGGTGACCTGAAGAAGGAAACCAAATTCACCATCGCTCACTTCATAGCGGTCTTTACAGAAGTGTAGATTACATCGTAATTCATTGACACACTAACCTAATAGCCCTGCCCAAATTTCAGAAAACTTAATTCTGGCTTATCAATATCCCCTGAATTTCTTTGTGGATATTGCCATGTTCACAAGCCAACAGCACATCAGATCTAAAAAAAAAAAGTGCTTGTTTTCATGCATTTTGATCAAACATGCTCATAGAGGCTTGCTGGACACTTGAAACTTTACCTTGCATGTTTTCCACCCCTTCCTCACAAATCCTCTACACTTACTTTTCATTCATCTTATTTATGCAGTCCTTATTAGGGGTGTGCCAAAATATTAGTATCAGTGGGCACAGACTAATTTTGATGGTATTGGTATAGGTACTGGTGCCAGGATTGTTGGTTATCTAATTTTGATGGTATTGGTCTAAAACTTAGTATTTTGCACTGGTATTGTCAAAAACTTTGGTATTCCATCCCTAGTCATCATCAACCTATTGTCCCTTATCCTTTCTTAACCTTTCAACTGTGTCCAACATACAAGCATGCAACTGACAACTATATGTCCAATGTACTAGTATGCACAATTTTTCATTTCTTCAGATATGCTGCCTGTCAATATTTTTTACTTCATAGCAACTATTTGGGTCTTCCATAATCTATTCATACATTTTTAACCCTTTCACTGTCGAGACCCTTGCTCTCAGTGTCAAAGAATTAAAAAAAAAAAAACATTTTTTTCTTAGGAAATGATAGAGAATCTTTTCCGTTGGTAATTACACCAAAAGTATGAAATTTGGTGGAAAACTTAGGGAATTACGCTCTCGCAAAGTTAGCGGTCTCAGAGATATTTACACATTGGCGATTTTGCCCACTTTGAGCCCTATTTTAGGCCAATTCCATTGTTCCAGTTGACCAAACTCATAGCTATTTCACTAGAACTCCAGAAATTGGCAGTTTGGCCAATTTCAAAACAGGGTCTGGATTAAACAATGCAGACTGCTGCATTATTGTAATAATTGTATAAATAATGTCAACTCTTTCGTGACTATGTATTAGACTGCCCAGTTGGACACATATTGGATGGTAATGTCATTTGTTTACTTTTGAACATCGGCAAAAATCGAACATTTTTGCTATTTTGAGCTCAATTTCAAGGTATTTTTCATCGTGATATTAATCAAAATCATCTCTATTTCTGTAAAACATCTTCCATTCTATCGAGTGAGACCAAGAAAACACGAATACAACCATAAATACCATACGAAAATACCCTGCAAAGTCGCTGTTTTAAACTAAAAACATGCACTGCAAAAGTAGCATTCTGAAACTTAAAGAAAGACTAAATGAAAACACTTTACCTCATTTGTGACCTTTTTTAATGTATGCAGAGCCATATTGGAATTTTCATCTAATAAAATGCTAAGTGAAACTCAAAAAAGTGTAAAGGAGTGTATTAAAACTGGAACCTGAGTCGAGGTGGAAAGAGCTGTGAAGGCAGAATGCAAGAACTAGGTTTCATGTCACTTGGGAGGAAAAAACACAAGGGGATATGATCACGATATTCAAAATATTCAAGGTCATAAACAGGATAGACAAGGGATGTAACAAGAGCATGGGGTCATGGTCAAATATGCCACAGGGATGTCAGAAAAAAATACTTAATCCCAAGAATAATAACGAAATAGATTGAACTGAACAAAAACAATTCCACTGTGTCTATAGAGTGTTCATTTTCACTGAACTCCAATATAGAGGTTCAAAAACCTATATGATAATGCTAGTTGGTTGAGAGTTGAGAAACACCAGGAACTAAAGAAAGAGTCACACCTATAAAAATACGTATATCTAGAAGTGTATTATCTGCTAATACAGTCAGTATTATTTACCTCTGGTACTTCAATTTTAAACAATTATTCTCTTGTTTGGCTCAAAATTTCCTCAAAATTCATTGGCATTTAGAATCACTTGTTCACCCATTCAACCACTCAAACCCACCCACCCAGTTACTCGGTCATTTCTCAACTCTAGACCTGGCCTACCAAATTTTCCCTTGGAGCCTCCACAGTCTCTTATTAACTCTCATGAGCCTCTGCTTCCTGAAACTGGGAATATTACACCTCAGTTTTCTGATGATGACTCTAATGATTCTGTTAATATTACCAACTCTAGTGAGGATAGTGACACTTTTAGTACACAAGCAACTACTCAGAATTTCCCTCCTCCCCTTGACGAGTCCAGCAGGAATAGTGTGGATACCAAACATAAATTTACTTGCAGAGGTTCAGACTGCAGTACACGTGCGAAGTGCAAGAAATAATGGGGATTACAATTTTCCAACTTAATGTTCAACATTTCTTTAACAACCATTACCTTCTTGAAGTTGAACTACATAATTACAATCCTGATGTTATACTCTTGAATGAGACAGCTGCGGGAGTTGATCAACACATTAAATTAGTTAAATTAGGCTATGCATTTAGAAATATTCATGTTGATGAAGATAACATTCTTGCAATCGAACTGAAGACGTCTCATGGCCAACTATTGATAGGAACTGGATATTTTCCCCCTGAGACAACCATATATAGAGTCAATTCCTCTACATAGGATATTAAGCAGAAATATTCCAACAATTCTAGCGGGAGATTTTAATGCTCATCACCCTGCCCTCTTTAACTGTGGAGCTGGTAATCCACTGGGTGACTTGAAAGGAAAACAGCTATTTAATATCATGACAGCCAGAAACTTGTCATTTCAAGGCCCATTCTTTAAATCGTATATTGGTCCTCATCCAGGGACACCAGATATAGTCCTGACAAACAGAGACTGTGACCTCTTTCATTGTCGTATCTCTCCTGGTGGAAATGTAGGATCTGACCATATCCCTGTTATAATACAACTACAAACTTCTCCATTTAGAATACCTGTATCTCCTAAACCCAACCTCAACACCCTAAGATTTGACCCCTTCAGGGCATTTCTGGGTGAAGATGAAATTGTGTCATTGGAAAATCTACCTTCCACTGCAATTGAAGACGCGATCAGGTCCCTTCATAATCGAATAATTCATGCTACTAATGCAACTTACCAATTAGCTTCCACAAAGATCTACCAGCAATATAAACCTACGAGAGAAATTAGAGACAGTATGAGAAATTATCAAACAGAATGTCGAAGGCATCTTCAAACGCGGCAACCACCAGTAGCTACATTGTATAGATTGAGGCAAGAATTAATTAACATGATTAGTCATCATAAACGTGACTTATGGAAATTGCTAGTTCTAAAAGCTAATCAGTATAAACGAGAGCCTGCAAAATTTTGGAGTAAGATTCGGCAACTTTTAGGTGCAAAACACAAGGCTCCTACCTACCTAATTCATACCTTCACTGATGATGATGATGAAGAGGTTGAGATTAAACTTGATGATCCACAGGACCAGGCTAATTTGATGGGTGATGTAAGGGAGAAAATTCTCTCCCACAATAACAGTCGTCAATTTAATAATAATCACTATCAGTTGGTCAATGAATGGAGAGATGAGAACTTAGCTGATCTACAACCACTACCTACCATCGATACATCAACTCTTGAAGAGGCACACCTGCTTACTAGACCTATCACACTACTTGAGATGAGTCAAGTTATTGGAAGAATGCGAAATAGAGCCCCTGGTCTCTCTGGAATAACAATGAAACAAATAAAGTTTCTACCCAGAAATTGTAAACAGTCTTTAGTTAATATCTTTAATGCCATCTTGGCCTCCGGACATTTCCCAGTGGTTTTTAAGACTGCTAGGATGATCTTTCTTGCTAAACCCAATAAAAACATCCATCAACCAGAAAACTATAGACCTGTATCCTTACTTGAAGTCACTGGGAAAGTTCTTGAAAAGATCATTTCCAACAGAATGAACTACTATATGGAGTTTAACCACCTTTTTACTGAAAAACAGTTTGGCTTTAGGACACATAGAGGTACCCATCATGCAATAAATATTGTTTTTGATACTGTAGCGAGTCTGAAACATCAGGGCAATCTTGCCCTAACTGCCACCAGAGATGTTCATAAAGCTTTTGATAGCTTATGGCATGATGGTCTTATATACAAACTTATTGACCTACCTGACCATAACTGGACATTTCTCAGATTTATATATAACTTCTTAACTCAAAGAAAAATCATTCCTACCTTTCATGGCAAGTCAACAGAGCCTTTTATACCAACAGCTGGTGTCCCACAAGGTTCTTGTCTTAGTCCAATTCTATTCAACATTTATGTGAATGATCTTCCTCAACCAGAGTTTAATGATACAATTATAACACAATTTGCAGATGAGGTTATCCATGTCGTCTTGTCAACTCCTGTAACAGGAAAATACAAATATGAAAGAGTCATAGAAAAAATGAATATTGAACTTCGTCGAACATTCAGTTGGGAAAAGAAATGGAGAATTACGACTAACCCTGACAAAGTCCTGGTTAGCATGATAGGATGTTTTGCATCAACCATCGAAGATAAGGGGGGTATCTCCATCAGAGGTACACCTGTAGCCATTAGAAATCCTAACAAGATCTTGGGATATGAAATAGACAGGCTGCTCCACTCAACATCTCACGTCAATAAAAAGATCAACATAGCCAAAGCCGGTCTTAGCAGTCTCTTTAGATTTAATCAAGCCCCTTCACATGTCAAAAAACATCTGTATAAAATGATGATAAGACCTATACTCGAATACCCATGTGTCCCAATGTCGTTAACAACAAAGTCCAACATGTTGAAGTTGCAACGGGTCCAGAATAGAGCTCTCCGCTTTATTACGGGTACCAGGAGGAGAGACAGAGTCAAAATGGCAGATTTACACGTACAACAGGATATTACTGCCTTAAATGTATGCCTTGATACTCTGAAGAAGAGACAACTCTATGCAATGCAAGAACTCTACATACCAAATAGAGAACATCCTCTCCAAGTTGAAAATACCATTGACTATATCATTAAGACTCCTCCTCACAGGACCTAAAGAATGACTCTCCCACAGAGGGTGCGTCACTTCATCCATAAAGACGATTACCATCGACCAATGATCTTGAGCAACCTCCCTGCAGATGAAGATGATTGGGTAACACCAGAACCCTTCTATGTCTACTCAGAAAATTTTTGCCCCCAATTAGGGAGACATTTTGTATAACACTTCTACTTCTACATCTACTGTTATAAATATGCTACATTTACTATGGCAGGACACCACCTTGAAAGAAGCTAACGTGTCAAGTAATTCTTTACGAACTGTCCAGATTACCGCCTTGTCTTGTCGTTTAAATATTCGTTATGCAATCACAAAAAAAAAGCAATTGCAACTTGTATATATACTACCAATTCAGAGTCATGTACCTATGTATCTGTTATATCTATGTGACTCTGATCAGTTAGTATTATACCCCTTCAAGAATATTCTATTATTTCACATAAACTTTTTAAATTGCACCAAAGTGGTTGGGCCACTTACCTTTTATATCCTACCTCACTCCCCCCTCCCACCCTTTTCCAATATTTCTATCCTTACCCATCCTTCTTCCTTACCCATCTTACCAAAAACTCTGGTCATAAGAATCAAAAACCTATCTAATCTTTATTGTTGAATTTAAATATTTATGCCACCTCTTTTCGTTCCACAATTCTTTATTCAGCATTACAATTACTCCTTTAGCTCTCCTCTTATGTACACCTAACTTTATTTTTCTCTTCTGCAGGATGCATATGGTTTTAGGATTTATAAATATAGTAATAAAAGTAATAGTAGTAGTAGTAGTAGTAATAATAATAATAATAATAATAATAATAATAATAGTAATATTAAGGTAGTAGGTTGGTAGACAGCAACCGCCCAGGGAGGTACTACCGTCCTGCCAAGTGAGTGTAAAACGAAAGCCTGTAATTGTTTTACATGATGGTAGGATTGCTGGTGTCTTTTGTCTGTCTCATAAATATGCAAGATTACAGGTAAGTCTTGCTACTTCTACTTACACTTAGGTCACACTACACATACATGTACAAGCATATATATACACACCCCTCTGGGTTTTCTTCTATTTTCCTTCTAATTCTTGTTCTTGTTTATTTCCTCTTATCTCCATGGGGAAGTGGAATAGAATTCTTCCTCTGTAAGCCATGCGTGTCGTAAGAGGCGACTAAAATGCCGGGAGCAAGGGGCTAGTAACCCCTTCTCCTGTATATATTACTAAATTTAAAAGGAGAAACTTCAGTTTTTTCTTTTGGGCCACCCCACCTCAGTGGGATACGGCTGGTACGTTGAAAGAAGAAGATTAAGGTAGTAGGTTGGTAGACAGCAACCACCCAGGGAGGTACTACCGTCCTACCAAGTGAGTGTAAAATGTAAGCCTGTAATTGTTTTACATGATGGTAGGATTGCTGGTGTCTTTTTTTCTGTCTCATAAACATGCAAGGTTTCAGGTATGTCTTGCTACTTCTACTCACACTTAGGTCACACAACACATACATGTTTTTTTTTTTTTTTTTTCTTCCAACAAGTCAGCCGTCTCCCACCGAGGCAGGGTGACCCAAAAAAGAAAGAAAATCCCCAAAAAGAAAATACTTTCATCATCATTCAACACTTTCACCACACTCACACATTATCACTGTTTTTGCAGAGGTGCTCAGAATACAGCAGTTTAGAAGCATACACATATAAAGATACACAACATATCCCTCCAAACTGCCAATATCCCAAACCCCTCCTTTAAAGTGCAGGCATTGTACTTCCCATTTCCAGGACTCAAGTCCGACTATATGAAAATAACATACATGTACAAGCATATATATATATATACACCCCTCTGGGTTTTCTCCTGTTTTCTTTCTAGTTCATGTTCTTGTTTATTTCCTCTTATCTCCATGGGGAAGTGGAACAGAATTCTTCCTCCGTAAGCCATGTGTGTTGTAAAAGGCAACTAAAATGCCAGGAGCAAGGGGCTAGTAACCCCTTCTCCTGTATATATTACTAAATGTAAAAGGAGAAACTTTCGTTTTTTCCTTTTGGGCCACCCCGCCTTGGTGGGATACGGCCAGAGTGTTGAAAGAAAGAAAGAATAATAGTAATAACAATACTTTCCATTCAAGCTCTTCCACTACTTTTAACTTTGCATCACTCAGTGCTAAGACATCCATCTTCCTTTCATTAATAATAATAATTCTTAATTCTTTCTTAACATTAGATGGTATTTTAGATAGTGTGTGTAGTTCATGCTTAGTGGATGGAGGAAGCCTCTCCATCACCTCTCGTGCTGACTGGTCCACTTGACTTGAGTGTATCATTACAAATAAATACATACTGTGGAAGTGTTTCCTGGCTCTAAGGAGTCTTTCATGTCTATTCCCAAGAGATTTACACTTGGTATTAAAAATTACTGATATGAATGCATTCTTATTATTCAGTGTTATTATTATTCACTGATCCCTAGTATATAAAGGTTAATAGAAGTACAAGTGGTGATAAGTGCAGTATATATGTTATCATGCCATTTTTATCTCAGTTATATTTTGTTTTTATCAAATAGCAACAGGTATGCCAGGTTTCCTAACAAGAGTAAAAGATTTTTTAATTATTGTACAGAGTGACAGTATAACTGGAAACCTCCCTATCTGAATTATTCACCTTATTGAACTGATTCATTACAGACTTATCTCTATTCATCATTTCACTTTATGCACAGTTCATAGCTCTCCGGTGTGCCAGCTGCTTGTCATTCCTCTAACACATTCACTATGAACACACTTGACATCTCTTATGAAGTCAATTTTTTCCACTCTTGGTTTCAATTTATTCTTATTACTGTATTTTTATTTTTATAATTTTCAAATTTAAGATAAATAACTGTTTTGTGTGTGTTTAGCTATTCAGCTTTAGATTATTTTAGGAAGGTTAATATATTTTTGCATAGAATTTTGACTTTTTTTTTTATAAAAGCTACATTTTGGACTTAATTTACATTTAGGAATATTATAAAACAGATATTAATAATTTTTTGCTCTCAGCTTTTTATTTAATTTGAATTCATAGCAACATAATAATATTCATTGATTTATTATTAGCTAGCTTAGGTCATAGATGAATTTTTTGTTATACAGGTTTGGCATTGTTTTCAAGATAACACAAGAGGAAGGGGACTACTTACTTCTTGATACACAACAAGAAGAGCGCAGCAACTGGATGATTTTTGTGCGACCTGCAACGAGAAAGACTGAACAGAATTTGGTGGCATTCCAGTACAAAGGAGAAATATATTTTGCAACTATTAAAGTAAGTGTAAATCATTGTTATCTATCTCATTACAGTGAAACCTTGGTACGCAAACAACTACTCAAACAAAGCTCAACACTCAACCAAACAAACATGACCTGCCAGAACTTAACTGTAAACTATTTCGTGTTTCATAGCATTGTTTGGTGTTTTTTATATTATTTATATAAATAAGTTACCATGGGGCCTACGAAGATTAGTGATAACCAACCAACCAAAAAGAAAAATTAACTGTAAAGAATTTGTTCGATACTCGAATGGATCGACACTCAAACAGCCTTCTGGAATGACTTACATTTGAGTACTGAGGTTCTACTGTACTATTTTCATATTGTGTATTACGTAAAACATTGTCAAGACACAAATGCAGTATAATACATTCCTTTATTGACAATGTTTCACCCACACTGTGGGCTTTATTAATTCACAAACAGATCTGCATGGGGATGGGGTAGAGAGAGAGAGAGAATGCACATATACTTATAGAGCAAGTGTAGTGACATGAAGAGTCAGGTAAGTATGTTGAAACTGACTTCTTGGATAGATTAATGACAGGTTGGACAAATATATTGCCGAGAAGATGTTTGATTTAAAAAGAATCTGCCTAGCTTGTGTCAGTGGGTCTGCCACACTATCATCCCATACTATGACCTGCACTTGAGTGGGATAAAATAAAGGATTGCATTATACTGCATTTATGTTTTTATCCATCGTGTTTGGTATATATTTTTAAGTTTATGATAATGGCTTTTGTTCTGTTATATCAAGAGAAAAATTCAAGAGAAAGTATCATTTTTATGATACGTTCTCTTGAATTTTCTCTTACTATTTATAATACTGTATTTATTTTTTCTTAGCGTTAATGAAGAGTTACTCTTCAAGGCAGGCACCATGGTGCAGATGAAGGGCTCTTCATCCAAGGAATTGGAGGTACCCTTCCTTTCTTTGGATCAAACCTGATTACTGTATTCCATTCCCAGGTTCATTGCTTCTTGTTAATAATGATAATAGTCACCAAGGGCATGATTCAGAGGGCTACGAAGGGGTTTTTGAGGTGGACTGGGCATGTAGAGAAGATGGAGAGGAAGAGGATGTATAACTCTGGAGTGAAAAGTAGGAGGGTAAGGGGTCATTCCAGGAATAGTTGGAGGGAGGGGTAAAATAGACTTGAGTTTTAGGGGCTTGAGCATCCAGCAGGTTGTGAAGCACAGTTGACCCTTTCACTGACCATCACATGGAACTACGTCATTGAGGCCAATGTCCTTGATGTAGTTCTGTGTCATGAGCTTAGAGCACTCAGATAAGCTGTGAGTGGCAAATTTTGGCCTAGATATGAGAGAATGGGTCTGTGCAGTGAGTGTGCACAGAGTACATGATGGGAAAAACAACACTGACTATGTGTATGGTTTAAAATAGTGATTTTGAGGTGTTTTCTTGGATGCTCTTTATGGTTTTGACGTCTGTTTCTTGGTATTATTTGATAATATGGAACACATACTACTGAATTAAGAGATGATTTTGATTGCTTTCAGGACTGGAAGTAGCTTGCAATTTGAGAATGGGTAAGGCTCTCTTACACCCCTAGTTTGTCTCATGGGTTTTTAATGGGTTTGATTTAATTATTGGAACATTATAAACCATGGCCAATCATTCCTGGTTATATTTTATTATCTGAGAAATAGAGTAAATCTTTTGTTCTGTGATTAAAAATTCAAAATGGAAGGCAGGTGTTATATAGGAGAGGCCTGGGAATGGATTAATGAACAGAGGAAATGTTTTAGTGCCAGGAATGTCTACACTGTTTACTTTGGACTCAATTTTTAATTGGTATTTTTTAATTTTAATTGAACTTGGACAGTGGCATGCTGACAAAATTAGCTTTCCAGCACAGGCCAAGTCATATTACTTTTAAAACAGACTGTAGGTAAGAGCTCAAATCACAGTAGTTGTTGTTAGAGCCTCTCCAAGCTCATTGGGTATCTAGGTCAGTGGAAATGCATTTCCAAATTCTCATCCTAAATAGGTTACATTCAGTATACAGTTTTCTTTGAGATAGATTTAACTTCAGTTTATTTGTGCTTACTTTCAAGATCTCTCTTATCATTGACTTTGGTAAGTACCTTTAAAGGTCTGCCTGTAGACTTCAAATACTGATTATTTTGTTAGTATTTTTATACATATTAATTTATATTTTTTTTTTTTGTAATTTATTTCAGGAAATACCAGCACAATGTGAACTCAAAGTATGGTTTTCAAAGGACTATGCTGAAAGGATGGGAACAAGAATACTTGCTGGTAAAACTTTTCATTTTCTACATAATCATAATAATATATAGGTATATTTATGATTGTATATCTTTATACATATATGCTTCTAAGCTGTTGTATTCTGAGCACCTCTGCAAAAACAGTGATTATGTGTGAGTGAGGTGAAAGTGTTGAATGATGATGAAAGTATTTTCTTTTTGGGTCACCCTGTTTCGGTGGGAGACAGCCGACTTGTTAAAAAAAAAAAAAGTATCTATTTTCACTTCATTAATATTCGCCATAAAATGAAGTTTTGATAATATATTGGCTTTCTCCTGTACAGCTACCTGTGTGAGTTTGTGGAGGTATGCTCCAGCTCTTATGCTGGTCTTTTTAACTTTAGACTGACTGATGAGGAATAGCTTGGTTATATCTGCTTTCAAAGTCCTGTGTGGAGTTCACTCTCACTGTGTCATTCAGTTCTTTCCCCCTTTTTGCATCCTTGTGACTCGTATGGACTTTCCATCCACACCCTCTTTTTCTAAATTCTTCTCTTGCATAAAGCCTATTATTGTCCACCCAATCCATTCCCCATGGTATTTTTTGTCGTGATTATATCGGGTCATGTTCTTCCAGAAACGGGAGGCTTTCTTCATAATTAATTTTCCCAACTCAGCACCAGTCAGGATGTGCCCCTTTGAAATTTCTTGTGGTTCACTGTGTCTTGACTAGGTGAGGATTCCACAATGTTGCTGCATACTCACAAATATATCACGCACATGAGATAAAAATATTTTGAATACTGTTTAACTTTTTCTAGGTTCCTGAATGTCATTCTTATATTAGGTTCAACTTCAGCAATAATTTTTTAACCATTCCCCAAGTCTGTCCAGTTCTCCCAGCAGCCTTCCATCTTTTTTTAATTTGTATTTTTCTTTTCATTTTGTTATCTTTTGAAAACTAAGGAGTTTATTCCTTTTGGTAGGAATGTTATGAGGTTCAACACTGATCATTGTGGTGACTCCATTCTTCAATCCTTACTGCAACTCTGTTCCATATCATTCATGTAATCCTTTAACCATATCAGTACTGGTCTCATACTGGGCCTCCACAATTAGATAGGAAATATTACTGAAATAAGTAATGAAACTATATGTGTATATTGACTATAAGTCAAAGTTTATAAGATTTATGTCATCTTGCATATTCATGAGAAAAAGAAATAGCCAGTAATCCTGTCAGTGTGTGAAATGTTTAATAAGCTTCCATTTGATGTCCATATGAGAGGACAGTATTAGCTCCCTGGATGGTACATTAACTTGAATCACTTCTTTAATGCAGTGATAAATAAAAAATTATTGTATTGAGGAAATCAAATCACAGAATGAGTGAGGCTTGAACCCATGGCAAGTGAGTCTAAAACATGCAGGCCAGTGTGCTAACCACTGGACCATACTGGCATAAGTCATCCAGTTAGGTTGACCAACTTTGATTGACAGTCTGGTCTCATAGGCAATTGAAGCTTTTAAGATTTTTTTTTCACATAAATTCCCAGATTGTAATTATTCTCACTTGCACATGGTATCTAATAACTCCTTTGGTATGTGGACTGGTAAGCCAGTGGAAGGCCTCTGTCAGGTGACCAAAAGCTCCAACGACAGGTCATCATCTGACTAAGACCCACGTCAGGAAACACTTGATCTGTTTCCTGACAAACCTTACCTAACCTTTGGTATGTTATGAAGTTCCTCATTTACCTTGTCAAAGTGTTCTTCCTATCCATGTGTTAAATGGTGGGTTGTTTGTATTGACACTTAAGGAAGTTTTGACCTGGTTTTAGAGTTTTACTCTAAAGTTTCAATATTATTTGTCTTTTGAAATTAAATTTGCATTGCTTGTACTTTAATAATCTACTTCATTTTTTCTGTCTGTCCCATCTCCATACTGTGTAGTTTACTTCAAGTGCTACCATGTTTAGATTTTATTGTTTCAGTTATTTTAAGACTCATACAGTAGTACAGTACAGTATCATATTTAGCTCTAATATTACCCCATCTGTTTTTATATAAAAATCTTTATAGAAACGTTAGTCTACTGTCTTCCTGGTTTTTATTTTTTGTGTTTGTGTGTATGGTACTGTGTTAAGAGAGGAACAGCACATACAGTGCAGTGGGTACTGCCCTATAACTTCAAGTTTCATGACTCCTAACACATATGTAAAGTTAGTTAATGTTATTATTTATCTGTTTGCATTTAGAAAACTTGCTGCATTTTCTTTCCCAGTGATATTGAAGTTCAATTTTTTCAAAACATACTGCACAGGGTGTGATTTTGGATTTTATTCCTGCCGTATTGAATGGGTTAATTCCAGAGTTCGTTGATAGTTTTAGATCTTTTACTTTTATATTCCGCCATAAATAACAGTGATGCACATTGGTAACTGACATTCTGCATCGTTTAATCAGACTATATGTAAATTCTCAGAATGTTGTATATGTTTCCTTTGCCATTCTATACGTATAATAGTGCTGAGATTTTCTTCCATCTCAAATGCGATACCTTGATTCTAAAAGTACATATACTCAATACATGCTCCTTCTTACTTCAATAGATCAATTTATCAGTACAGTGGTCCCTCAATAATCGTCCGGCCTGAAAGTCGTATATTTCAGAAATAGTCCTGTTATTTCGTCTAAACATTGGCTCGCAAATGGTCCGTTAACTCGCTAATAGTCCTTCGTCTGGGACGCGTACTCACGCTCTGAGCCGCCTGGGCCTTCCCTTCCCAGCCAGTGTGCCATTGTTTACCAGTGAGCGACGGTCCCCTCATTTGCTCCAATAAAATATTTCATAATATTCCATTGATTTTAGTGCTTGCAAGTGCTAAATAAGCTACCATGGCTCCAAAGAAAGCTTCTAGTGCCAAGACTTTGGTAAAGAAGGTGACAAATACGATTGAATTTAAGAAAAACATCATTGAACAGTATGATAGTGGCGTACATGTGGGCAAACTGGCCAGGATGTATAACAAATCCCGTACAACCATATCTTCCATCATAGGAAAGGGGTAAATATGCTGACAAAAATGAGATCACCAGTACTTGAAGATGTTGAGAAGTTATTATTGGTGTGGATAAACGAGAAACAATTAGCAGGAGATAGTCTTATGACGTCGCTATTTGTGAAAAGGCTAGGCAGTTGCATGACGATTTGGTAAAGAAATTGCCTGCAACTAGTGGTGATGTGAGTGAATTTAAGGCCAGCAAAGGCTGGTTTGAGAGATTTAAGAAGCGTACTGGCATACACAGTGTGGTAAGGCATGGTGAGGCTGCCAGTTCTGACAACAAAGCGGCTGAAAAATCTTTCTTTCTTTCAACACACTGGCTGTATCCCACCAAGGCAGGGTGGCCCAAAAAGAAAAACGCAAGTTTCTCTTTTGAATTTAGTAATTTATATGGGAGAAGGGGTTACTAGCAGGAATTCAAGGAGTACATAGAGACTGAAGGACTGAAACCTGAACAAATGTTCAATTGTGACGAAACAGGCCTCTTTTGGAAGAAAATGCCAAAGAGGACCTACATTACTCGGGAAGAAAAGGCACTGCCAGGACACAAGCCTATGTAAGACAGGCTGACGCTAATGTTCTGTGCTAATGCTAGTGGGGATTTCAAAGTGAAGCCGTTACTAGTGTACCATTCTGAAAATCCCAGAGTGTTGAAGAAAAACAATGTTATGAAGAGTAAATTGTGTGTGTTTTGGAGATCTAATAGTAAGGCATGGGTCACAAGGGACATTTTCGTCGAGTGGTTCAATGAAGTGTTTGGCCCTAGTGTGAAGAATTACCTCCTGGAAAAGAAATTGGATCTTAAGTGCCTCCTAGTAATGGACAATGCACCTGCTCATCCTCCAAGCTTGGATGACCTAATTCTGAAGGAGTTTAGGTTCATCACAGTAAAGTTCTTGCCCCCGAATACCACGCCTCTCCTCCGGCCCATGGACCAGCAAGTCATTTCAAACTTAAAAAAACTACACCAAAGCAATGTTTGAAAGGTGCTTTAATGTGACCTCAGACACTCACTTGACCCTAAGAGATTTTTGGAAAGAACACTTCAGTATTCTCCATTGCATAAGCCTTATAGGTAAGTCT